>NW_027466068.1:5032500-5090000 GCF_046127955.1 Nelusetta ayraudi | reverse complement strand
GAAGATTATGATGATGGTAATGATGATGATGATGATGATGATGATGATGATGATGATGATGATGGAAGCAGCAACTTCTCATTCTGCTCTCCTTCATTCAGTGTTCAACTCTCAGATCTTCACTGTGCAGTGGTGTCTTCAGCTCTGCAGTCCAGCCCCTCCAACCTCACACTGCTGGACCTGAGCTGGACAATCCTGAAGGATCCTGGAGTGAAGCTGCTCTGTGCTGGACTGCAGAGTCCAAACTGCAGACTGGAAGTTCTCAGGTCAGTTCCTGCTTTCTACTGGTGGACAGTGTGTGTCAGCAGATGACAACTGGTGTGTAACGCTGCTCAGTGTGAAGACTTTGAAGCAGATATTAAAGACTCATCTAGACAAAGTGGATGTTGTTGATATTTTCATGTCAACAATCTGCAGCCAGAAAAGACTTTGGATGGTGGAAGAAAGTGTGGAAAATGTCTCCAGTCACTTGAGAGCTCAATGGAAGTTGTTGATTGGTGATGAAGGTCACATGACTGAGCAGAAGATCCTGTGAAGGCAGATTAATAGTGCAGCAGTATTTCTTCATCTTGTCCTTTGAATGTGTTTGACTTGTAACGAGTCTCTGATGACTGAAAACAGCCACAAGCACACAAAGGACTCACTGATTATTTTCCATCTTCACTGCTGATTGGCTGCACACTGACTGACACACTGCTGTTGTTATTGTGTTGACAACACACTGGCACAATGACTCCTTTGAGGGAATGACTCAGTGATCCCAACAGCCGCACATCTGGATCATCAACAGGGAGGAATGACTCTGAATATGACATTTACACCATGGAAGGAATCAAATATTCATTCTTTATTCAGGTTGGAGAGGTGCAGTTTGTCAGAGCTCAGCTGTGATTGGCTGCTCTCAGCTCTGAAGTCCAACCCCTCCCACCTCAGACTCCTGGACCTGAGTCAGAACCAGCTCCAGGATTCAACAGTGAAGGAGCTGAGTGGTTTTCTGCAGAGTCCAGACTGTAAACTGGAGACTCTGAGGTCAGTTCACCCTCTTCACTCTACAACTTCTGTCACTCTTGTTATTGTTGTCATGATTTTCACTTCACTGCTGTTGGAAATTCAATTTGAAGTCACTGGTTTGTGTTTGAAATGAGTGAAACTGGGTTTAAAGGTCCAGTGTGTAAAATACTGCAATCTAGTGGTCAGATTTCAGATTGCAGCGCTCACTCACTCACCCTCTCTCCCTCCCTCTCTGTTTCTGTCGTGTCAGATTCTGAAGTCCACATTTCACTTTGATGTTCAGAGTGATGACACCCTGGAAAAACTCTCCATCATTTATTCTACATTCAGGTTGGAGAGCTGCAGGTTGTCAGAGCTCAGCTGTGATTGGCTGCTCTCAGCTCTGAAGTCCAACCCCTCCCACCTCAGACACCTGGACCTGAGTCTCAACCAGCTGCAGGATTCAGGAGTGAAGGTGCTGAGTGGTTTTCTGCAGAGTCCAGACTGTAAACTGGAGACTCTGAGGTCAGTTCACCCTTTTCACTCTACAACTTCTATCACTCTTGTTATTGTTGTCATGATTTTCACTTGACTGGGCCCTGTTGCAGGAAACTAGGATGAGGGATTAAGCCGGGATATCTTGGTTATCCTGGATCAATTGATGTTTGATGTGGTTGCACAACAGTGGGATAGGTGGAAGTGAGATATGTTCTGCTAGAAGTTACCATGGAGATTTATTGTGTGGAGTGAGCTGCTCCAGACCAGGCTGAGTTCCAGGATCTATTTCATCCTTGTCTCAGTCAACAGTCACCACCAGTGGAAGGCAGTGCTTCTTCCACTCAACACTGCACATTGTTATCATCTCCAGCCACTGTCATTATTTCAAGCTTTGGAATCATTTCATTTCAATCATGATAAAGAAATGAGTTGAGATCATATTGCAATCATTGGATAATTTCTAACATGACTTCTACTTTGCCATGCATCCTATATAAAAATACACATCCCATAGAAAGATGAAGACACATCAAAGAGTAACATGAGCTTGTTTTTGTGACAGTGGACGGTCCTGTCACTATGCCTCCAATTGATCATGCGCCCTGGCTGCTTGGCCAAGGGAAGATCCCTTATGCTGAATGCTTGGTGCGCATGACTATGACCTGGGAGTCTGGGCTTCCAAGCTCGCGAGCTTTGAAAGTTCGAGAGTCTGGAGACTCATGGAGATGGTAGCTCGATAGAACGGCTCCCGAAAGAACCGAAGAAATCACAGACCTACCCCCATCCAGTTGAGTAATATAATTTCCACATACCACGGTAAACGTACAGAGGGGGTAAGACGACAAACGAAGCCCCTGCTTCTATATAACAATCGGCGAGAGAAAGGAAGTAGTTACAGCTAACTCCGTGAAGCCACGGGCTAACGAAGAAGCGAGGACGAGATGGCTAGCTTAGAAGTGTTACTAGAAGAACTGAGAGGTTTCCGTCAGGAAAACAACGAACAACTGAAGTCTATCAAGGAGGAAATTAATAAAACAAATGCAAGAATCAGCGAAGTGGAGGAGCGGGTGGAGAAAAATGAAGAGAGGACTCTAAACACGGAGGAAGTGTTAACCGGGCTGCTAAAGTTACACGTGAAGCTGGAAGAAAAGCTAACGGACCTAGACAGTCGATCTCGTCGGGAAAATGTCAGGATCTACGGTGTTCCGGAGGGGTCCGAGAAGGACTCGGAGTCGATGACTACATTTGTGGAGACCTTACTGAAAGAGGGGCTCGGTCTGGTCGAGAACGCGGCAGACGTGCGGATAGAAAGAGCACATCGGGCGCTGGGACCGCAACCCCCGAAGAATGTATCACCACGTTCAATACTTGTGAGGTTTTCGAGCTTCAAAATGAAAGAGTCTGTACTGCGCAAGGCTTGGCAACAAAAGGGACTCTTTTGGCGTGAAAAGCGAATAAATCTCGACCACGACTACCCACCAGTCATTCTCAGAAAACGACGAGAGTATACGGAGGTTCGTAGGGCTCTGAAGGAGAACGGGGTCTCGTTCCAGACCCTTTTTCCGGCGAGATTGCGAGTGAGATATGAAGAAGGGCCCAGAACCTACGACAACATAGAGGAGGCTACGGAGGACATGGTCAAAAGAGGTTACAAAGTGAAAGTCATGAGTTCACCTGATTCCCTGAAGGAGCAGATCGAGCGGCTGACCTGGACTAGGACAGGAGGGAGAAGAGAGAAAGGCGCCTCCAGCTCTTCAAGAGAAGTCAACTACAAAGAGAGGCTCCGGGCATTTAGGAGAACATCACCACCAGCTCCTTGAGAACTGAAGGATACCATGTTTTTCCTCTTGAGGTACACTTCTCAGATAGAAATTTCTACATAGGCTAAGTTAAAGATGATAGTTTCACAAAAAGGTTCGTCAGGGTCCATCCGGAACTGTGCTGCTGCCACCTGAAGGGCCCTCACCAATAGATTTGGGAGGACATTCCCTTCCGGGCTGTCACCAAGAAGCTCAACAGGGTCTAGGTTATGGACCCCTGTTTGGAAGCCGAGCTTGTTTTGTTTTGTTTTTTGTTTTTTTGTTTTTTCATTGTGCAGTGAGTATGTATGTTCTTGCTTTATCTGTTCATGTTCTTTTAGTTCTAGTGGGCTTGAGGGGGCTCTCCAATGTGATTGGTGAAATGGAAGACATCACTTAAATGGAAAGAAAACAACTGAAGGTGGTTTCATTCAATATAAATGGGATGCATAATCCGATAAAAAGATGGAAGATTTTATCTAAATTAAAGAAAGAAAAGGTCCAAATAGCTTTTCTGCAGGAAACCCACCTAGACGATTCCGAACATGCCAAGTTGAATAAGATGGGATATAAATATGTGTATTTTTCTTCCCATGCTTCGGGGAGGCGAAGAGGGGTGGCAACTTTAATATCAAGTACCCTGCACTATGAACATATTGCAGAACATAAAGACAAGGAAGGCAGATTTGTTTTGACTACAGGGAAAATTGATGGCGTCCTGATAACTCTTATTAATGTTTATGCTCCACCTGGTAGCGACTGGACCTTCTATAGACACATATTTGAAATGACAGTAACAAAAAGTCAAGGGGTATTGATATATGCCGGGGACTTTAATGTTAGATTAAACCCGAATTTGGATTCGTCTGATGGAAAATCTAATACACAAACTATCAGTAAAAGAATCAGAAACATGTTAGAAGAAACTGGATTGGTGGATGTATGGAGAGTTAAAAATCCATGTCGTCGGGATTACACGCATTACTCCCCTCCATACAAAGTATACTCACGCATAGATTATTTTTTCATGCTCAAAGATGATATTCATAGGATAGAAAAATGTGAAATCGGCCAGAGCCCTAACTCGGACCACAGTCCAATTTATATGTCTTTTTTTCTGACTAAGAAAAACAGATTCACTCTCTGGAGGTTTAACACAAACTTGCTGAAAAATAAAATTATTAAAAATAATTTGAAAGATGAAATTAAAAGATACTTGGATGAAAACGACAATGAAGAGGTGGGGCCAATTATACTCTGGGACGCGTTAAAGTCGGTGATCAGGGGTAAAATAATAGCGATCTCCTCAAACGAAAAGAAAATGAGATTACAAAAACAATACAAACTGGAGGAGGAGTTAAGGAAACTCCAACAGGAGCATTCTAAAACCTTCCGGGAGGTAACAAATATTAAAATCAAGGAAGTGAAAAGAGAATTGGATGAGTTAAACACACTAGAGATACAAAAGAAACTTCTCCTTACAAGACAAAAATATTATGAAGGTGGGGAGAAATCGCTCAAACTCTTAGCATTTAAATTACGAAAACAACAGTCAGATAGAACTATTTATAAAATACGAAACACAAATACAAATGGTGTTGAGACAGGACTGGGAAATATTCATAAATGTTTTAAAAACTTTTATCAGACCTTATATTCCCAACCCAAATTAAACAACGATCATCAGATAGACATCTTTCTTTCCCACCTGACTCTCCCTACAGTCACGAGTGAACAAAATAAAAAATTAATATCGGAGATAACCGACGAAGAACTACGAGCAGTTATTGGAAAGTTAAAAGGAGGAAAATCCCCAGGAATGGATGGTTTTACCTCCGAGTGGTATAAAGAAATGCAAGATCAGTTAATCCCTACTTTATTGAGAGCGTTTAACTGCGTTTTGAAAGAGAAAATAATCCCTCCTTCATGGAGAGACGCAATAATATCAGTAATTCCTAAGGAGGGGAAGGATAAATTGGATTGTGGTAACTACCGTCCAGTGAGTGTGTTAAATATTGATTATAAATTATTTACTGCCATATTTTCACAGAGGCTTGAAAAGATTTTACCCGACATAATACATAAGGACCAGACGGGTTTTATCAAACACAGAATGACTCAGGACAACACCAGAAAAACATTTCACATCTTGAATCACGTAGAACAAAACAAAATAGAAACTGCAATGCTGAGTTTGGACGCAGAAAAGGCATTTGACTCGGTCAGATGGTCATTTCTGTATAAAGTGTTGCATAAATTTGGATTCCACCAGTCCTTAATTGATGTATTGGCGGCATTGTACGAGAAACCATCAGCTAAGATAAAAATTAACGGAGATCTATCGGAATCATTTATTTTGGAAAGAGGTACGAGGCAGGGGTGTTGTATTTCACCTCTCCTCTTCGCCCTTTTTATAGAGCCTTTGAGCCAATGGATAAGGCAGAGGCCTGACATAACAGGAGTTGCGATGGCCTCTGGTGAACAAAAGCTATCCCTGTTCGCTGATGATTTAATACTAACTATAACAAATCCAACTAAAACTATACCCATATTAATGGAGATGATTGCGGAATATGGTTCATTGTCGGGTTACAAGATTAATATCAACAAGACTCAGGTTTTAACACTGAATTATGTCCCTCCAAACAAAATTAAGAGTTTGTATAGATGGAATTGGGAGGCAGATTCCATAAAATATTTGGGGGGTTTTCTAACAAAAGAATTTTCCAGGACTTTCGATGCCAACTATGGCCCCCTACCATCAAGACTAAAAATAGACATACAGAGATGGAATGTGATCCCTTTTTTCAATTTACACTCCAGAGTTGAGTCAGTCCACGCTTGTTATATCTATTTCAGTGCTTACCTATCTTGATTCCAGAGAAACAATTTACAGAGTGGGACAGATTAATATCACAATATATCTGGCAAGGGAAAAAGGCCAGAATAAGGTACAGAACACTGCAGTTGAAGAAAGAGAAAGGGGGGTTGGGTCTTCCCAACCTACAGGAATATTATCTTGCAGCTCAACTGAAACCATTAATCTAACTATTCTGTCCACAATACAATGCAGGATGGAAAGACATAGAGAGTTCCTCAGTGGAAGGTGTACCTCTCTTATCGATGTTGATGGACAAAGAACTACAAGATGATTTGATGATACCGCATGACTCGATGTTATACACAATGCTAAACTCTTGGAGAAGAATAGTGAAAATTTGCCATTTAGGTAACCAGATCAAAATGTTCAAGTGGTGCGCTTTTGACTCGGCTTTTAAACCAAACAAGAATGACGGGAGATTCAAGGGATGGATCTCAAAAGGATTAACCACCTATTACATTTATCAAGAGGGGGGTGTTTCAGAGTTTTGAAGAACTTCAAAGGTCAAATGGGTTGGAGAAGGATGACTTCTTCAGATATCTGCAGGTTAGGTCTTACTATAATCATAATCTACAAGAAACTTGGGAAACAGCTGGACCAGGATTCTTAGAAGTGCTTTTGTCATTGTTGAAATCAGGTTCCTGTACTAAAGTTGTCTCCAAGTTATACAATGGTATTCAGCTGTACAAACAAGTTGACACAGACTACATAAGGAATAAATGGCAAAAAGAAGGAAATTTAATTATTTCAGTTGAAAGCTGGGAAAAGATTCACAAATTTCAATGGACGACCTCAAGCTCCAATTCATGGAGGGAATTCTGTTGGAAGAACATTGTTCGGTTTTTTGTAACCCCTGCCCAGAAAAAACATCACAGCAACAGTGCTACCTGCTGGAGACAATGTAAGACAGACAAGGCAAATCATTACCATATCTTCTGGGGTTGTCCGGTGATCAAACCATTCTGGGATCAACTGTGCATGCACTTAAATAACATTTTTGTTGAGAAAATTCCTTGTAAATGTGAAGTCCTGTACTTAGGAGACATCTCATGGGATAACTGGAATTTGTCAGATAAAAAAACTCATGGCAATGCTTCTGGCAGCAAGCAAAAAAACTATCACGAGAAAATGGTTGAGGACTGAAGCACCTACAATTGATGAATGGATTGATATTGTTCAGAATATTTACATTCTAGAGAAATTGTCATTCTGTCTTAAAGGTCAAAGAGACTCCTTTTTCAGGATATGGACAAAATGGACGGAATATATAAAAGCTGTAATTTCTGTAAACTGAATTTGACTGCTCTGTAAAATCATTGTCATGATACACACTGCTAGACTGGTTCATGAGATGATACACATTTTACTGTGTTTTTTTTTTTGTTAGTTTTTTTTTTCTTTCTTTTTTATGTTAAAAGGAATGGAGTATTATTAGCAATTATATTTTCATATCCACACTTGATGTGGACTTTATATTGTACGCAAGAGAAATGTCTGTACACTTGCTTCTCCAAATAAACAATAAATTACAAAAAAAAAGAAAGTTCGAGAGTCTGAATCCCCGTCCCAGGCGCAAATCCTCATGGAGGCTTATGAGGAGGTCAAAGATGGCCAATCCGTTAATCCCAGCTCCATAACCGGGGTCTATGGAAGGAAGCCGCGTGCATGGCGCACTGATCCAGGATAGCTTTCACCTGGCGTGATGAATCCGTGTCTTCTCATCCTGGATGGCTTTTAGTGCGACCCATGAAGCCTGGACACACGTGTTGTGGATTGGTTGAACGCTGAAGGCTTAGTGACTCATCTTGGATGACGCAATCCTACTTTGGTGCAAGGGGGCCCAGACAGCAACATCATCAAGAGCCAGTAATGGACTCCACAGTGCAGCACTCGTTCGCTCACCCTCCCTCTCCCATTTTATTCTGTAGAGTCAGATTCTGAAGTCGACATTTCACTTTGATTTTCAGAGTGATGACACCCTGGAAAAACTCTCCATCATTATAAACTCTCCATCATTTATTCTACATTCAGGCTGGAGAGGTGCAGGTTGTCAGAGCTCAGCTGTGATTGGCTGCTCTCAGCTCTGAAGTCCAACCCCTCCCACCTCAGACACCTGGACCTGAGTGACAACCAGCTGCAGGATTCAACAGTGAAGGAGCTGAGTGGTTTTCTGCAGAGTCCAGACTGTAAACTGGAGGTTCTGAGGTCAGTACTGGTTTGGAACCAGTGGATGATGGTTTCAGCACCAAACACACTTCATCACACATGTTGAATAAACATTGAACTGAAGGTTGATTCATATCAAAATGACATCCAGAAATATGAAAACTTCATTCTGTTCATCAGTGGTCATGTGACCAAACATCATTTCAACACACATTAGTTTTGGACTGAGGATTTAATTTCAAGGTGACATTTTCTGTAGTGTCAGATTCTGAAGTCGACATTTCACTTTGATTTTCAGAGTGATGACACCCTGGAAAAACTCTCCATCATTATAAACTCTCCATCATTTATTCTCTATTCAGGTTGATTGACTGCAGTTTGTCAGAGGTCAGTTGTGATTGGCTGCTCTCAGCTCTGAAGTCCAACCCCTCCCACCTCAGAGAGCTGGACCTGAGGTTGAACAACCTGAAGGCTTCATCAGTGAAGCCACTGATGGATCTTGTCCACAGCAGAGACTATCAACTGCAGACTGTGAGGTCAGTACTGGTTTGGAAGCAGTGGATGATGGTTCCAGCACCAAAGCCAGTTGATCCCACAGCAGAGGTCCAGTGTTCCCAGTCACAGTGTGAGAGGAGGATGGTGTCGTCCAGCTGCTCCTCATTCATCCAACATCTGCTGCCAAACTGCTTCTTCTCTCAGTTCACCCCTCAATTATTGATCAGTTCATCTTCATCAGGCCTCAGTATCAGTCCAACACTCCATGGTCACATGACCTTCATATGTTCCACACTTGACATGTGACTGAGAGTCTGCTTCTTCTCACCAGTCACTCCATCATCTCCATCAACAGTCAACGTCTGTGTGATGATGCGTTCAAGGACTGTGAGTCCTGACTCCTGCTGTCTCTTCTTCTCTCTGCAGGTGGGAGAGGTATTGAGGGAGGATGAGGAGGAGAGTGAAGAGGAGCGATCTTTGACCCCAGTGGAGCCTGGTGGCTGGCGGACTGCTTCTCCCTACAAGCTGCTGTGGTTACTGGGAGAGACGTCCCAGAAGCCACTGGTGGAGCTGAATCCTCAGTGGAAGAAGCAGGACTTGGAGCAGCTGCTCAGTGAAGGCAGCAGCAACACAACCACTGCTTCTGCTCTCATCATCCACGGCTGGAACATCTCAGCATGAAGGTTCCACACATCAACAACACACTGCTCTGCTCTCACTTCAGACTTCTATAACATCTTCATTTTCGAGGTGAAAAATACTTTTCAAGAGACTTTATTTCTGCTGCAGGTGGGAGAGGTATTGAGGGAGGATGAGGAGGAGAGTGAAGAGGAGAGCTCCATCTAGTGGTGGCTGACAGAACTGCGTGTCACGACCTTTGACCCCAGTGGAGCCTGGTGGCTGGCAGACTGCTTCTCCCTACACGTTGCTGTGGTTACTGGGAGAGACGTCCCAGAAGCCACTGGTGGACCTTGCAGTGCCACATATGGACTCTTGGATTGTTCTTGGCCTTCCAGTGAAGCACTGCGTGAGCACTGGAGGTCAACCATGACTGATAGAGGTCAAAGGTCAGAGGTTTGACCAATTACAAAGACCATAATTAATTAGATTATTTTCTTTAATAGAGTCCCAGCACTAATAAATATATATTTGTATGCGTACCCATATAAGTCCATCAATGTTTAATGCACCTTTTTTCTTGAGCAGTATCTTTAAATCTCCACCTGCTTGTGTTTGCATGTTCAGGTAGATTAATGTGTATGTAGATCTATGTTAGTAGCTTCAATGTGCTGTGAAATGTGGCATCTTCACCAACACTTGTATCATTTGACTCAGGTGTCTCAGTGTTTGCAGAGTCATTGCAATAAAGCGCTCAACACCCTGGTGGTTCTGGATTGTTCTCGGGGGTTCTAAGAGCTAAACACCCTGGTGGTTCTGGATTGTTCTAGGGGGTTCTAAGAGCTAAACACCCTGGTGGTTCTGGGTGGTTCTGGATGGTTCTTGGAGCTTCTAGGGTGTTCTAAGAGCTAAACACCCTGGTGGTTCTGGGTGGTTCTAGTACAGACATGGGCAAACCCCGTCCTAATAGAGTTGCCGTATGTGACGTCATTGGCAGTCGCCTCTGTCCGGTGGGCGACTGCCAATGACATCACATACGGCAACTCTATTAGGCCAAACTACATCGGTTGATTAAGGTTATCTTTTTTTTTTCTGTCAATCCCTGTTGTATTTACGGTACTTTGTTTGTATTAATGTTGTATACACAAAATTCTCTCTCTCTCTCTCTCTCTCTCTCTCTCTCTCTCTCTCTCTCTCTCTCTCTCTCTCTCTCTCTCTATGTATTGTTGGATCAGATTTCCTTGTGCCGTGCTGCTGATCCGCGTGTTGGTTGAATGAAGAGTCACAGGAGAAGAATGCCAATTTAAATATGTCTTTAGTAAAGAAATCAATTGAGGGTACAACTATACAGAGCTCTGGGCCCAGTTCAGAACCCTAGCAACACCAAAGTATTGTCAGGGCATGAAGTCTGACTGCTCTCTGTCCCTTGACCCAGTCCTTTTATACAGAAAGAAAACATGCAAACACTCCCAGGTGTTGTCCTCTTCTGACTGGCTGCCTGGTCTCCAGACCCAAGCCTCATTGGATGTTGGGGCAGCCTTTGATCCAAGTCTCTGATTACTGAGTGCAACAGGAAACAAGTCCTTATTTGGCAGGGAGCCAAATGATCCATCATTGGTTCCAGCGTGACCTGTTGAAGTAATACAGTGCACAACATGCCTGAGGTCACAGGCTCCTCCCCCCCGTGCCTCCGATGGATCATGAGTTCTCCCCCCTGTAAATGACCGGGTTATAAAGTCTTATGGTGGTCGCAAAGTCAGTTAGCTCTCTGTCCATCCTCTGGTCCCCCATGGTCACCCTCTGCTCCCCCAGGGTGATCCGGTCCCCCAGGGTCACCCTCTGGTCACCCACTGGTCCCCCAGGGTCACCCTCTGGTCTCCAGGGTCACCCTCTGCTCCCCCAGGGTCACCAGTTAGTGAGGGATGTTCTTCCCTTTGTTCCTTCTTGAGCTCTTTGTGTGACTCCTGCAACAATGCCTTTTCTCTATGAGTAGGTCAGCCAAATGATTAAACAGCTTTATATTAATAATCATGTTATTATAAACAAACATCTAAACTAATTATATTATTCAACACTAACATCTAAACTAAATATATGATTCCAACAGTATAGATATACATACAAGGTAAATCAAAATACAGTGACGAATGTATGTATTCAACACACACTATCTATCACCGGCGAAATAGCGTTTTGACCTCCATCTATCCATATATCACGTTCGACCGCGATGTAGAGGTCTGTCCCAATGGAGTTGCCCCCCCCCCCGTCAACATAACTTCGGTGGCCCGCCGACTCGATGCAGGTCTGTCATGTCACCCCTGTTCTCGTAGCTCAACACCCTGGTGGGGCTTCACAGACACTGACTTGGTTCCATTGACATTACAGCAACACGTTTTCTTCATGATATCCCAGGATACATTGTCTCCTCCTATGAGGTGGCTCACCAAAACACTGCATCCATCTGCTGCTGCTCCGCTACCCCCCACCCCCTCTGTCTAGTAAAGCCTTCTCGTGTGTCACAGTTCCACTCATAGCAAGGCTCCATCAGGGTTAGGTAAAAACAAACCCAGTGTTTGAACAAACTGAGTGGAGCTCAGCAGTGACAAGGTCACCACTGTCCTTTGTCAAGGCCAACGTTGAGCCTCCTACTCCCCCTACAGCCACAAGGATCTAGGACTTCCTCTGGAAACACACCAGGACAAACAGCCCACATCAGAAAAACACATTTCAGTCCATAAAATGTGTGTATTTATTGATCTATTTGTAGTAGTTGATAATAGTTGATACAACTCACTGCTGACAAGGTTTACACAACACAACAAACCGTTGAGTTCAAAACCCAAAGAATAATTGTGTACTTTTCACACACATCCCCGCGCCATGTTCACTGGTCAGTGAACGGGTCACGTGACCCCGTACGTCACCAGCAATCCATGGCTGTGGCTCAGTTCAGGCGCTGCATCCTTGGAAGGCTGCAATTTGAAAGGAAGTTGCGTCACCGCACTGCGCTGAAGGCTCCTCCCAATTCCCAATAGTCAGAACGACGCTCCAAATGCTCCCTACTGTTAGCACCAAGGCTACACCACTACTATCCTTCACCTCCTTCTGTATCCCAGGATGCTTTGCGTGCTGCTGCTGCAAAGCATCCTGGGATCCTGGGAAGTCAGCTGAAATTAGCGCCATTAGCGCAAAGACACCGCGTATAAATTTAAGTATTGAAATTTCACATCAAATCTTCAGTTTTTAACGCAGGGTTTTTACTGATTTGAACATCCAACCAACCAATGGTGAGCTTGATGCTATGAAAACCACACTCCGGGGTTGGCCAGCAGGAGGGAACGGCGGTGACGCAAACAGGAAGTACGCCCAAGGCTAGACCGTCCCGTGAGGTTACCGGGGAGGCGGGGTTTGGGTCGGTCCTTCTGGGCCGGGTCCTTGGGAGGACGCTTCCTTCAGACGGAGGACGCTTCATTCAGACGGAGGACGCATCCTTCGGACGGAGGACGCTTCCTTCGGACGGAGGACGCTTCCTTCGGACGGAGGACGCTTCCTTCAGACAATGGAGGCTTCCTTCCAAGGATGCAGACCCTGGATTGAGACTTAGTCCATGAACTGCTAGTATGTTTTTCTAGATATACAGCGCTTACTGTCTAGGTGGGAACAACTGGCTCTGTGTGTGTGTGTGTGTGTGTGTGTGTGTGTGTGTGTGTGTGTGTGTGAGACGGGCACTAGTAGACAGAGTGTGCGGTCCTCTGGGACGTGGTCCTGCTGCTCTGGCTGCTGAGGCTCATGTGCTTGTGGAGGCACGGCAGCTTCCTGGCCAGCAGCTTTCTCAAGTGGCTCTGGAACTTCTTGCCCACAAACGTGTAAAACACGGGACTGACGCAACAGTACACGTAGGCCACGTTCTGCGTCACGTACAGCGCATAGTCCGTGGCCTCCGAGGCGGCACACGATGAGCCGCCCCCCCCCCCGGCTGGGGCCGGAGAGCTCGAGGGCGCGCAGGAAGACTATCACGTTGTAGGACGTCCAGCAGAGGAAAAAGGTGAAAACGGTGACAAAGATGAGCTTGACGGTGCGGCACTTGTTCTTCAGCCGAGTGGACAGGACGCGGACGGTGATGCCGGTGTAGCAGTACATCACCATGAAGAGCGGGAGCAGGAAGAAGAGCAGGAACTGCTGGTAGCACGGTGCTCTCGGGGTACCCGGCCTCCTCGCACATCAGCCCGTCGAACGGACTCTCCCACACCGTCTGCAGGACAAACTCCTTGGCGCTGGCCGCCACGCTGACCAGCCAGACCGTCAGCGTTCCCGCCACGGCGTTCGCCCTCCTCCTGCTCTTGGCGGCCGGGACCGCGTGCACCACGGTCAGGTAGCAGAAGCCAACAGAGTAGGCGCCGCTGACCAGCTTGCACAGCGCCTCGCCGAAGATCCACTCCGAGAGGTGGTAGGTGGCCCAGAAGGGGAGGCTGGAGGTGAAGAGGACATTGGACAGGACCAGGTTCAGGAGGAAGACGTTGGTGGCGGTGTTGAGCTTCTCGTACTTGTAGATGACAAAGAGCACCAAGCCGTTGCCGAGGTAGCTGAGCAGGAAGTTGACGTAGTAGAAGACTGGGATGATCCTGGCGCCAAAGTGGTTGACGCCGGTCCTGGGACACAGCTGGACCGGGTCGCTGACCACTTAACCCGGCTCAGAGGTGTTGGCGGTGTCGTTGAGAAGCTGCTGGAAGAGCAAGTACTCGTCGTCGTACTCCTCGTAGTCCATGACCCGTACCGGACCTGTGGAAGACACATTACAGACGGTAAGTCTCAGTGGATACATATATATATATATGTATACATATATATATATATGTATATATATATGTATATATATATATATATGTATATATGTATATATATATATATATATATACATATATATATATATATATATACATATATATATATATATATATATGTATATATATATATATGTATATATGTATATATATATATATATATGTATATATATATATATATATGTATATATATATATATATATATATATATATATATATGTATATATATCTGCAATTCATATTTTAACGGTTTATATAGACCCCTCAGGCTCCATTCAAAATGGGGGTTATTGTAGGAGAGTTGCAGTCAACTGAGATTTGGAGAGAGTTTGGATTACGAGATTTTGGATCGTGTTTATAGTTTGGAGTGTTTGAGACTAGATAGCGTTTAGTTTGGAGATAGTTTTGAGAGCTTAGGGAGAGAGTGAGGAGAGGAGAGGTGATAGGATGGAGCCCCCTGTCCTGTACATTAATGTCCATGTTACACAAGCATCTATGCCAGGGGTGCCCATTACGTCCATCACGATCTACTGGTCAATTGCGAAGGGAGTTTGGGTCGATCGCATGGAGAGAGAGAGAGTGAGTGTGAGAGAGAGAGAGAGAGAGAGAGAGAGAGAGAGAGAGATCCGCGTCAATTACAGCAGGTAGAATCGTTCAGGCAGGATTAGAAAACACGGTGGATCTGGTTGATTTTGGTCATAATGTACGATGTGCTGGATTTTGTTCTTATATGTGCTGTGCTTTACATTCATTCATTCATTCATTCATTTTCCATACCCGCTTAGTCCCGAACTCAGGGTCACGGGAGTCTGCTGGAGCCTCTCCCAGCTGTCTTGGGGCGAAGGCAGGGGACACCCTGGACAAGGGTGTCCAGGGTAAATGTGACGTATCGGCTTCGGCACTATTCAGATCAAATAAAGACCAGACAGGGACAGGAAAAAGAGTTTCGCTGTTGTTTTACACGCAAAACTACCGGGGTTGTCGCGTGAGCTTGCAATCCTGGCGTAAACTGATGGAGACGCCTCGCTCGGAAAATGCGCTTCAAAATGCGCACGCACTGCAGACGCGCCGAAGATCCTGGGAGATGCTGCTGGCAAAACGTCTGCATCACACACACACACACACACACACACACACACACACACACACACACACACACACACACACACACACACCAATTATCCCTAACCTATGCGCTGGAAAACACAAAACTATACAGCAAAACATCTTAACGTAAACACACTTTTATTGATAAAATCAAACATAGGCAGATATAACCTAAACAATTTTAAACCATGAATTTTCTGTGCAATGATGAGCATAAATGCACATGGGAACATGTTGACCCATTTAATCCTCTTTCTTTCTTTATCATTGGACTACAAATATATTTCTGAATGAATATGTTTTCCTGTTTTATCGGAAGTGGATCTTTTTGACTTGCTCATTTTAAAAGTAGCTTGCATGTTGAAAAGTGTGAGCACCCCTGATCTATGCCCTTTTCCAAGTCCCACAATCACTTTCACTGTCATCTGCCTGATTACACCCATGCCATTTTCAGAAAAAAATTGCACAAACAGAATACATTCAAAAAATGTATCATACACATAGTTATCAAGTCAAGTTATTTATTTATTGTCATTGTTGAACAAAGTTAACAACAAAATTTGTTTGGAGCATCCCCATAACCACTGGCATCAGTACCCATAAAAATAATCATAAATAAGTGAGAAAAAAAAACAAAAATATATATATATATAATTTATGTACAGAAATGATTTGGTCATTCATTTTTTGCAATTCATAGTCATTCCCAACAGACATAACAGACACAAAAATTCAATGCATCACACGTGGTTCAGACACAGCTTGCCTGTGATTGTACATTTGGCCAGTAGGTGGTTTCGTGTGCACATGAAGCTTCGAACCAGTTGGCTCAAGTGGTTCAATGCCTCATGAGGCTTCACCTCACCATCACTACAGTCACTGCATCCTGAATCAGTCACACTCAAAGTCGCACACCACCTCTGCTTTGTTCTGGACTGTGGAATGGGCAATATTAATTTAATCTAATTACATTCTGTTGTATTACTTTATGTCTATTTTAATGCTCTTTATTGGTGCTGAATGGAAGTGTGGTTGTTGTTTTATGAGCTAATGGATAGACAAGTGGCCGATAACATAAGACGCTTAAATGAAGTGAATAGGATATGTCCACAATGTCAAGAAAGGAAGCAGGGTGTCTTTAAAATCGATAACATTTGAATAAGTATTAAAAGTTGAGTTGATGTTATACTTGTATTGACATTATGAGTAATTTATACAACTTTTCCCAGGAACTTTTCCCAATGATGAGGTTGAGGGCCCATCATCTGCAATTCAGCATTCTGCAGGTAGTCAACACCAAAACAAGCGTATTCAGCTGTCATAATCCTGTTTGTAAATAATACATATAAACTGTGTACTTGTAATATAAGTCAAACTTTGGTAACTTGAATATAATTCTCACAAAGGGATTTTTCATGTGTATGCACTTTGTACCTGTTATGAATTAAAAAAAAAAAAACATTCATAACTAAACTCAGTTGTTGGTTTCCATCTCTATAAGTTAACAAAGATACATAGATACCTATGAAACACTTGTTTATCTTGCTGAAACTAATACTAGGTTACTAGTACGAGATACACCAGTATACTCTCCCGGAGCACAGATCAACCCACTCAAACAAACAAAAAGCATTTTACTCAGTCAGATAAGATTACTAAATGCTGGATGATACACTGTTTTGTGCATTATTTGGGTAAATAAAATAGTTCTATTATCCATACCTCCGCCTACCATTTATTATTACCTAAGGCATAGGGCATTTAAAAAAACAAAACAAATGTCATTCCGGTGTGCCACCCGTCTGTGCCCCGAGCTTGCCCCCCCAAGAAAAAAATTCTAGGACCGCCCCTGTTTCCAACACTGTGGATGCTCGGTTGTTTATTGCAGCAGACAGATAAACAATTAAACGGCTAAAGCCATCTATTCCACCGTGAATGACAAATCTCCAGCTTTTGGTAAAAAAGGGAGAGAAGATGGAAAGAGAAATCTAAAATATATAAGGCATCAGATAGCTAATTGAAAAAGGTTCATGCACAGCTTATTTGACACAAAAAAGGTATGGTACAAAGATGAAAAGATTTGGAGTGGGTAGAAAATCTCAATGTTTCATTTGTTCAAGTATTTAAAAACAGTTTTGAAAAATATCGTATTAATTTGTGGTTTCCATCTATGTGCCACATTGCATTTGGTGCAGGAACAGAATACTGCCTCCGTCTTAGTGTGCGAGTGGCCAAGGCTCGCACTTCAGTCCCAATTGGGTCCACTCTTCTTAAGGAATCACGTACTCTTTGAACTACAACAACAGCAAAAAAAAAAAGAAAGACAAACTACATAAAATATTAAAGGCACAAATCCGTGTTAACACAGATAATGCTGACAAAAGGTATGATTTCATTTATTAAATACCCCCCCTTTCTTTTTTTAAATATACCGCCATTCTTTTTTTAATCATCCATGTAAGCACTTTTAGCTACATTTTGTACGGAAAGCGTTATACAAATAAAGCTAATTATATTTGTTTGTTTCGGTTAAACTGATGCACAATACAGATTACTGAATACATTCATGTGGGGATCAACTTCATATCAAACTTACTTTGCACTCGTAATCCCCTGGCATGAAGGAATGCTCTCATCATTCTGTACCCTGTGTTTGGGTGACTGAGTTGGATTTCTGCAATGACGGCATCCAGCTCTTCATCACAAAGCGCTGAATACATGTCCGACATTCTAAACAAACAAAGAATAATTCCTGAAATTTTACTTGGCAAGAGCCAAAACATATATGATTAAAAGCGTCCATTTTCACTGCAACCATTTTGACGTGTATTTGTTGTATCATTAGTGTTATTAGGTACAAGTGTTGCTGCGTTCATTGCAAGGTTAACGTCATTTGCGTCAATAGATATGGAAAACAACTACACTTAAGTTTAAAAGAAATGTGCACGTTTTGTAAATGGCAATTTCTTAATATTATTATTATTATTATTATTATTATTATTATTATTATTACTATTATTATTATTATTATTATTATTATTATTATTATTATTATTATTATTATTATTATTATTAGTGTTCTGTTAAGGTGAAACAACAAAGAAGCCTTTAAGTCTAAATTGTTTAATAAATAGGTTAAGAGCAGTTGGTGTCAGTATGAAAGTCATTTCATTTATTTGTTGCATTAAGAGAAGCATTTATAGAGCGTCGTTGCCACCTACTGGCATCTTTCGGTAGTATTTCTGTTGTAATTTTGAAGCGAACTTTATAACGGAAGTAAGAAACGGGAAACACACTGCCAGCGTTTTCTGATGAGCACCCGTTCCTGTAAACCAGTGTTTGTGTGCCGCGAGATATTGTCAGGTGTGCCGTGGGAAATTATCCCATTTGTGTGCCTGTGCAGTCTAGCGCCTGGCAGAGTAATCATGTAGTACTCTTCCATACCAGTAGGTGGCAGCAGCAGGTAGCTAATTGCCTTGCGCTTGGAGACAAGCGAATTAGTGACGCATGGATGCAGCGACAGGTGTGTGGATTGTGGATAGCGGGACGACGGTTGAAAGTGATGGATACGTTTTTGAAGAGGAAAAATGCTGACTCTGTTGAGATGTCTCAAGACTGTCGACGGGGGGGTCACCGAAATATGCGGGACACAAAGTGAAGTGCGTCCTGTATCAGTTCATTACGGCCAGCAGCTCAGCTCTGAAGTCCAACCCCTCCCACCTCAGAGACCTGGATCTGGATGGGAACCAGCTGCAGGATTCAGGAGTGAAGCCACGAATGGATCTTGTCCACAGCAGAGACTATCAACTGGAGAGTGTGAGGTCAGTACTGGTTTGGAACCATTGGATGATGGTTCCAGCACCAAAGCCAGTTGATCCCACAGCAGAGGTCCAGTGTTCCCAGTCACAGTGTGAGAGGAGGATGGTGATGTCCAGCTGCCCCTCATTCATCCAACATCTGCTGCCAAACTGCTTCTTCTCTCAGTTCACCACCCAATTATTGATCAGTTCATCTTCATCAGGCCTCAGTATCAGTCCAACACTCCATGGTCACATGACCTTCACATGTTCCACACTAGACATGTGACTGAGAGTCTGCTTCTTCTCACCAGTCACTCCACCATCTCCATCAACAGTCAGCGTCTCTGTGATGATGCATTCAAGGACCCTGAGTCCTGACTCCTGCTGTCTCTTCTTCTCTCGACAGGTGGAGGTGAGGGAGGATGAGGAGGAGAGTGAAGAGGAGCGCTCCATCTACTGGTGGCTGACAGAACTACAACAAGTGCAGCCAAACAGCAAGCTGTGTGTCATGACTAGTGATGGTGAGGTGAAGCCTCATGAGGCATTGAACCACTTGAGCCAACTGGTTCGAAGCTTCATGTGCACACGAAACCACCTACTGGCCAAATGTACAATCACAGGCAAGCTGTGTCTGAACCACGTGTGATGCATTGAATTTTTGTGTCTGTTATGTCTGTTGGGAATGACTATGAATTGCAAAAAATGAATGACCAAATAATTTCTGTACATAAATTATATATATGTATTTGTTTTTTTTTCTCACTTATTTATGATTATTTTTATGGGTACTGATGCCAGTGGTTATGGGGATGCTCCAAACAAATTTTGTTGTTAACTTTGTTCAACAATGACAATAAATAAATAACTTGACTTGATAACTATGTGTATGATACATTTTTTGAATGTATTCTGTTTGTGCAATTTTTTTCTGAAAATGGCATGGGTGTAATCAGGCAGATGACAGTGAAAGTGATTGTGGGACTTGGAAAAGGGCATAGATCAGGGATGCTCACACTTTTTCAACATGCAAGCTACTTTTAAAATGAGCAAGTCAAAAAGATCCACTTCCTATAAAACAGGAAAACATATTCATTCAGAAATATATTTGTAGTCCAATGATAAAGAAAGAAAGAGGATTAAATGGGTCAACATGTTCCCATGTGCATTTATGCTCATCATTGCACAGAAAACTCATGGTTTAAAATTGTTTAGGTTATATCTGCCTATGTTTGATTTTATCAATAAAAGTGTGTTTAAGTTAAGATGTTTTGCTGTATATTTTTGTGTTTTCCAGCGCATAGGTTAGGGATAATTGGTGTGCGTGTGTGTGTGTGTGTGTGTGTGACGCAGACGTTTTGCTAGCAGCATCTCCCAGGATCTCCGGCGCGTCTGCAGTGCGTGTGCACTTTGAAGCGCATTTTCCGAGCGAGGCGTCTCCATCAGTTTACGCCAGGATTGCAAGCTCACGCGACAACCCCGGTAGTTTTGCGTGTAAAACAACAGCGAAACTCTTTTTCCTGTCCCTGTCTGGTCTTTATTTGATCTGAATGGTGCCGAAGCCGATACGTCACATTTACGTTTCACTGTAAAGCACAGCACATATAAGAACAAAATCTAGCACATCGTACATTATGACCAAAATCAACCAGATCCACCGTGTTTTCTAATCCTGCCTGAACGATTCTACCTGCTGTAATTGACGCGGATCTCTCTCTCTCTCTCTTGTAGTATCTGAAACTGCTGCTGCCTTCCTATGCATAGGACACCATTTGATATATGGCAGAATGTGAACTCAATCTGAACCCACTGCTGCCTTCCTCCCAAAAAGGGGAATTATTGTCCATGTATGGTTTTGTTATTACCACTGTTATTTGATTGAAACCAGATGGTCATTAGGGGTGTAACTATGAATGCATACATCCCCCCCATATCCTGGATCTTCCTCCTCTTCTTGTTGGGAGGCATAAAAGGTGATGCGAACAAAGCATCATTGGAGTTGCTCACATCTGGCCCAGAGACCTCCACAGGCTTTCCATGGTGCCTGTCTGACTCTTGACTTCTTTGAAATAAACCAGTTTTTATCCAACTAAGTCTGTGTCAGTGAAGACTCCTTCAACATCTACATCACCTGAATCCACCAGAAGAATTCACCACAAATTTGGCGTCACGAACAGGATCTGCTGTGGCTGCTGACGCTGTCGCCATCTGCTTCCTTGACCTGGCTGCTGCTCCTTGTCGACAAAAGGTAATAATGCACAACGTTCCTATTATCTTAGGAGTATTGGCTGGTTCAGTTAGGCCTTTGGCTGGCTGTCGTCTGGTCACACTGTATAAAGATCATTTGTGTGGGTGTGGATTTGGGTGTTGATGTTGTAGGACCCTTCGTCAAAATTCTTTTTATTATTTTAAACGTTTTAGGATACCTTGGGAAGTTCGCTGATATGCGAAGATTTTTGTTTTAGTTCCCCTGGAAAGTCGCCGGCGTGCGAAGTGTAGGTTGGTTTGGTGGAGTTCCCCTGGAAAGTCGCTTTTCAGTGACGTGTAGGTTGGATTGGTGGCCAGGATGTTCGCTTTTTAGTGAAGTTTGTTGTTTTAAGTCTCCTCCAGGACGTTCGCTCTTTAGTGAAGTTTGTTATTTTACGGTTCCCCCAAGAAGTTCACTGTTTAGTGAAGTGTTTTATTTGTGCACGTGTTTTGAGCGTCTGGGACGTTCGCTCGAGCTGCCGCGGGATTTGACCTAAGCCCTCTGGGAGGCCGTCTAGCATACGTGGCCGTGAAATCCTGGATGTCCGTTAGGGATATTCTGGTCAGCAGCTTTCGGGCAGCTGGAACTGTGGGTTAAATATCAGGTTGTAAATGACCTCTCTGGCATATGCTGACGAGTGATGTTTGATGCCGTTTGATCTGATATCCACACTTCAAGGTAGCACAAATTTAGTTTGCATAATTTTTATGCTGTAGTCTTTTTCTTTGCGGCTGTAGTTGATATACCGGTTAAGAGTGTGTGACTGTGTTATTTTTGTCAGATGCCGTTGTCTGTGTTTTTCTTTTGAGGGGATGTGCGTGTGTGTGTGTGTGTGTGTATGAGAGGAGGAGAGACTGGGATTTTTGTTCTCTGTGTGTCTGTCTTGATGTTCTTTGTGTGTGAAGAAGTTGGAAGTTTGAAGTTTTACATCACCTGCGTTAGAGCGGATATTAGAAATATAGTGGTGTATGTGGAGAGGTTGAGCTGATTCTCTCATTGTTAAGTTTATGAGCCTACTGGGGACTTTTGCATAGACTGAAAATAAGGTGTTTAGAGGGACATATGTCTTTCAACATCTAGTTAACTTATGAGCCCCAGCTAGAACGTTTTATTGTTTATTAGAATATTTTGAAGTTAATTTCTATGAGCCCAAATGAGGACTTTATTAGAATATTTTGAAGTTAATTTCTATGAGCCCAAATGAGGACTTTTTAGAATATTTTGAAGTTAATTTCTATGAGCCCAAATGAGGACTTTTTAGAATATTTTGAAGTTAATTTCTATGAGCCCAAATGAGGACTTTTTAGAATATTTTGAAGTTAATTTCTATGAGCCCAAATGAGGACTTTTTAGAATATTTTGAAGTTAATTTCCATGAGCCCAAATGAGGACTTTTTGCTTAGGTAACATTTTTGGAGGTCTCTGTTGAGGTGGTGAAGAGAGGAGCCTCATCAGTAACTTTCTGTTGCACCAACACACATATGCGTTGAATGTGCTGGCTCTTGTGTGCGTGTGGCGCTGGCTGTGAATGAGCAGCCGGAGCTGTGAGTGCGTGCAAGGGGAGCTAGATAAAGAAACGTGTGGAAATAAAGAATTTTCTTTTGTTTGTTTCAGGATTGGGTGAATTTGTGGGTTTTTCTTTTCTCATAAGGATTGTGTGCATTTTCTTTTAGTTTATTTTGGGTTATTTTGGCCTTAGAGGTTTTTTGGACTAGGGCGTGGTCTTTCTTTGTGTGGTCAGTCAGGGGTTGGTGCGCCTGGCTCCCAAGGAGCTGAGTGGGGTGTTTCACCTTTGGTGGTCAAGTGTAGACTGGAAGTTCTTCCCGGCCTCGAGGGGCGGGGTTTGTTTGCTCCTCCTACAAGTGGGGTTATTCTTTTTCCTCACCCCCTCCTCACAGTTTTTTGAAATAAAAAAAAAAAAAAAAAAAAAAAAAAAAAAAAAGAAAAAGAAGAAAAGAGGGGGGAGTAGGTCTGATATGATAGAACGGTTTGGCTATAATAGAGCGGTTTATTAACTTTTGTTGATGGCTGTTTATAATTTGATAATAATTGTTTATAACTTTATAAACTAAAATAATGATTTCTCAGTAAGTAATAATAAAAAGTAAATAAGCTTTGTGTTTTCTTTAGAGAATTTCACCAGTTTATTTATTATCTAATTTTTTCTCTTTTCTTTTTCTGTATTTGTGATTCATCTGAACCTGGATCCTTTGAAGGCAGACAGGAGGACGAGTTGCCCTGTTGGTGACGGCATAGAGGTCTTGCATTTAAGGCCAGTGAAATTTATATATACATATATTGTTTATGATTTGGAATTTACGCTTGTTCTCTTGTGGCCTCCCTTTTTGAACAGGTTCAGAAGGACATAAAATACGTTTATACACATTCCGAACTATTCCTGCATACTCTGATTTTTTACAGGTCATTTTTGAATCTTTTGTCTTTTTCTAGCTCGGTGCATATCATCTTGCTTTACCTTTTTTATCTCTGTTTTTGAAAATTAAGGGTCAATTTTTTAGAATTCATAACTGAGTTTATTTTTTAGATTGAGAGCCCATATCGGAAACCTTTCAGTTCCTTTTTTACAGTAGATAAACCCCGCGAAAGACAAAAATGACGGAGGTCGTTGCTAAACCCATAACACCACTTGAGGTGATGCAGAAAAATAATCCTCTTGTTAAAGGTTTACCAGAAGCCTCTAAGAAGTGGAACAAGCGTTGGCCAGATATTGAGAGACCCTGGCCAGTTGAAGGTACTTTCAATTCGGATGTGATCAAAACAATGAGCGTGCTCATTACCGCATACAAAGCTAAAGAGAAGAAAGGTAAAAAAGGTAGATCACGTGCTGAGAAGAGACAAATTG
Source organism: Nelusetta ayraudi (assembly GCF_046127955.1). Classification (NCBI taxonomy): domain Eukaryota; kingdom Metazoa; phylum Chordata; class Actinopteri; order Tetraodontiformes; family Monacanthidae; genus Nelusetta; species Nelusetta ayraudi. The sequence goes on along the minus strand of NW_027466068.1, from coordinate 5,065,694 downwards.
AACTCGCAATGTTGCAGCTTTTTGAGGATGAGGGACAAAAGTTGAGAGCTGCAGCTGAAGGAAAAGATAAAGTGGCTATGGAAGTAATCGCCAAAGCCACAGAGTCAACAGCGACACTACTGGAAAAAATCAATACTCCTTTCTCGCATACTGCTCCTGTGAAAAATCCGCCATCTTATCAGGAAGCGGAGTACACTGACATTTATCCACAGCTTCCAGTAATCAAGCAAAAAGGTAATTACAGTATTAAAGATGACCGGGACGAAATACTCGAGACGGGGAAAGCAAAAACAACGGTGAAAATGTATCCTTCCACGAAAACTAAAAATACAGCATTGGGGAAACTAGAGGGTAAAATGAGAAAGTTGGAGCTGGATGATAGTGACAGTGATTCGGGAGAGGCCATTGGCGGCTACGATCCTGCCATTAAAAGGATGCTGGCCAGAGCGGAGAAACTAGGATCTAAACTCCGGAGAGCAAAGAAAATAAATCGTGATCCCTCTGATGAGAGTTCAGAATCTGACAGTGAAGATGATCCCGACTTTGATCACTCTTCCATGGGAGAGAGACAGAAGTCTCTCAGGACCCTTGAAAAGAAAATATTGCAATGTCGTTCAGACATTTGTGAGGCCAGAACTCCAGAGGTCTGTAAAAAACTGGAAAGAAAATTGAGTGACTTGGAGTCGATGGAAAAATCTTTCCATAGGGAACAATCAGGCTATGCCTTGCGTTCAAGAAAAGGAGGAGCATCTGCTAAAATGTGCCCAGTGGTCGTTCGCGGACAAAACTTTGAATATAAACCTTGGCAAAATTCGGACATGTCAGACATATTGGAGAAGCTACCGATTCTCCAGGATGGGGCACATCCTTGGATTTCAAAATTAGAGGAGTTCATGGTAGGCACACAGTCTGCAGTGGGTGACATCAAGCGACTCTTAGCTAGCCTCATTGGTGTCCCTGCTATGGAGGAACTTTTGCAGAAGGCTAAGATGCTTCGCTTCATAGGTACAGCGGTAAATGATGCTGAACTATTTGCTGCATATAGAGGTCAATTTTGGGGTGCGCTGCGTGATGCCTTCCCAACAAACGTACACCCTGACAACATTCTAATAGAGCCGTTGGGAGATCATGAGAATCCCAGAGCTTATGTGCCAAGAGCTCTCCAATCTTGGAGAAACGTTACCGGCAATGACCCCGACGCTAATCAAATGGAGCAATCTATTGTGCGGACTAAGATCCAACAGGGACTGCCACTGGCAGTACGCAGTAAATTAGCAGAGGTAGTTGGTCTCGGCGGCATGGCCAAAAACGTGTACATTGATCACATTGCCCATCAGGTTGAACTTTTTCGTAAGAAGGAGTCTGACTTGAAAACTCAAGAGCAAGAGACTCTCAGAAAACTCAATCAGTTGCAGCTAGGCGATAATAAACGCAAAGAGAAAACACAAGCAGTGGTCATGACAGGTCAACCTGGTCAGGTGTCATCGATGCAATCCAATCAAACCAATGTTCAACCACCACAAAATTTGGCTGCAGCGCCTGTTCAACCTAGATTCCCGCAGGTTTATAATCCATCACAAATGAGAGGGGGACAAGCCAGAGGGGATTTTGGAAGGGGAGCAAGAAGGTACTTTGATTCTGACCCCAGCCAACCCTCTGATGGGTGTTACAGGTGTGGACAACGTGGACACTTTGCACGTCACTGTCGAGTACCAGATATGGGAGCTTCCGGAGGAAGAGTACAAAATTATTCCAGGGGACGGGGACGTCAACCCCAAGGACCGGTGAACCCCTACCGGGGACCGGTGACTGGGTTCTAGGGATGCCCAGAAAACTCGAGTGGGAGGTGTCAGCTGGTAGTGTCAGAGTCGGATCAAGATCCAATGATTTTGGTGGAAGTAAATGGGCGATCACTGGAAGTGATGGCTGATTGCGGAGCCGCTTTCACCTGTATCCGACCTGAAGACGCTATACATCTCCCCATGTCTGGTCAGTTAGTTCGGACAGTCGGGTTTGAGGGTATGAAACAGCTGATTCCTCTCACTAAACCAATTGAGCTCCGCTATAAAGATCAAAAGATTGTGATACCCGTATTAGTGTCAGAAAAAACTCCGGTTGCTCTGTTGGGAAGAGATGCGTTGTGTAAACTGAACTGCACCATACATTGTACACCTACTGGTTGTCGAGTAGAGGGGCCAAATGAATTTCGGCAGTTGTTAATAACTACCGAAACACAGGTGCCTGTAGTATTCTGGATTGGAAATTTTAACTCAACTTTGTTGGAACCGATTAAGGTGTGGAACCAATTTATTGAAACCCAAATGCCTGATGCGAAAGAACCAGAATGTCCTCTTCATTGTACACTTAAATATTTCAAGAACACTGACCACTTAGATCCTGAGAGGTGGTTAGCTGCGCAACCTAAGCAGGTCTCACTTAGTTCTTCTTATATAATTCTAGGACCGCAAGGAGCAGCTATGAGAGTGGATGACAGCGAATATCTTAATAGAGAATTTGAGGTTACAGAAAGTGTTCCACACATAACTTTGAAGGTAACTGATGGATTTCGACCAAAAGATGTTGGCCCAATGATGGCTGAGGCTGACAAAGCAATCTTTCTGCCTTTGGAAGAGTACCAAAATGTTTGGAGAAGTGAGGATCAACAATTCCTCAAGATCGTGGTTGCAGCTTGTGGTCAGGGACAGCCACAAACTGTGCAAATGTCACATGAATCCATTTGCAATGTTCAGTCTGAAACTAACCATCTAAAAGAAGAAATGTTGCGTCAAGTTCCAAAATCTTTATGGGCCCAACACAGTACTGATATAGGCTTTGTTAAATCAGCCACACCAGTGACGGTAAACCTTCGTCCAGGAGTTTCTCTTCCCTGGAAAAAACAATACCCGTTAAAGGAGGAAGCGGTTCTAGGAATCAAACCACAAATTGAAGGTTTAGTGAAGGCAGGCATCTTGAAAATAGTTGAACATCCGCGGTGTAATACACCATTATTGCCTGTAAAAAAGCCTGATGATACTTATCGTTTGGCACACGACTTGAGAGCGATAAATGAAGTGGTTGTTGACTTTCCAGCTGAGGTACCGGATCCACATACATTGCTCGCACAGATTCCACCAGAAGCCTCTCATTTCACTGTCATTGACTTGTGTGGAGCCTTTTTCAGCGTTCCCCTGAGTGTTGAGAGCCAAGGGTTGTTTGGCTTTACATATAATGGTGAGTTTTATGAATATTTGAGACTTCCACAGGGGTTCAAACATAGTCCTCACATTTTCAATAAAATCTTGAAAAATGATCTGGATGGCGTTGACCAGCTGGTGAACAGCACTGTTGTTCAATACATGGATGACATCATCATTTGTTCGCCTGACAAAGACACATGTCACAAAGACTCGATTCGATTTTTACAGCTACTTGAAGAAAAGGGACATAAAGCTTCTCAAAAGAAGCTACAGTATTGTGAGGAGGAAGTGATCTATTTAGGTCAGAAGATCTCAAGGGGTCGTCGGGAAATTTCAGTAAGTCATTTGGAGGCTATTCGCAAGGCTCCAAAGCCCAGAACTGTTCGGGAGATGATGACCTTCCTTGGTATTGCAGGCTATTCTTCAGTGTGGATTGAAGATTATGCAAGATTGACAGGACCCTTGAGAGCAATGATTAAAGACACTGGCAATGCACAACTGCATGGCAATTTAACTTGGACACAGGATGGTTTCTTAGCCTTTGAGACCATCAAACAGCGACTGCAGGAGGCTCCTGCACTGGCGTTACCAGACTATTCTAGAAACTTCCTTCTATATGTTTCGACGTCTACTGGGGGGAAGTTTGCATGTGCAGTACTTTGTCAGCCAACAGGGACGGGGACAAATCCTCAGCCTGTTGCATACTACTCCACTGCTCTTTCAGATGTCGAGAAGGGGCTGCCACTGTGCTACAGAGCATTGGTGGGTGTCTACTTGATGTATGAAAAAGCTTCGTCTGTTACCATGGGTTACCCAATCACTATTCTTTGTCATCACAGTTTGAGAAACCTTTTGAACTATGGTAAATATACATTGACGATGTCCAGACTTAGAGATTATCATAGGCTGTTGGAACAACCAGATGTCACTTTGGTCAGATGCGTTACAGTTAACCCGGCTGAGAACTTGCCAACTTCGGAAGACGGGGAACCTCATGACTGTGTTCAGGAGTCAGAACGCTATTCGAAATTGAGATCAGATTTACAGGCTTTACCTTTAAAGGATGCTGATGTTGAGTATTGGACGGACGGTTCGTGCTATCGAATAGGTGAGACCTTGAGTGCTGGCTATGCCATAGTCAGAGCTGAAGGGTTGGATTTTGTGATTGAGAGAGCTGAGACAATTCCACAACCAGCGTCAGCACAACTTGCTGAGCTAGTGGGTTTGACTGAAGCTTGCCTGTTAGCAGACGGCAAGAGAGTGACGATCTACACAGATTCTGCATATGCACATAATGTTTGTCATCTTTTTGGTGCAGTGTGGAAGAACAGAGGTTTTAAGAAAACTGATGGCTCTCCTGTCCAACATGCTACTCAGATAATGAAATTATTACATGCAATGATGAAGCCACGAAGAATAGCTATTGCTAAATGCGCAGCACATAAGATGGACGCCTCAAGGGTTTCGCTCGGGAATCGAGCGGCAGATGACGCAGCGAAACAGGTGACGGGTGCCGATAGACCTGGCACAGTTCTCCTGGTTGTTCACGAAGTGGACTTGGAAAATCAAATTTCACTTGAGGACGTTGTGGCGATGCAAAATGATGCATCAGCTGTGGACAAACAACTTTGGCGTGACCGTGGAGCAGTACAAGATTCGACGGGCCTATGGAGAAATCATGAGGGGTTAATTGTGGCTCCGCCAGATCTTCTGGGCTTAATGATTCAAGAAGCACATGGGTTAGCCCATGTTGCTAGGGGGGAGGTTAAGAGGAAAATTACCAAAGAATATGGGTTCTGGGCTCCTTATTTACTTGAGCAAATTGATCATACCATTGGAAGATGCACGATTTGCCTGAAGAACAACGTTCGTCGGGGGGTAACAGTCCCACCAGGTTACATTCCGACACCTACTGGTCCCATGCGCGAACTAGTTATTGATTTTGTGGACATGATTAAACCAATTGAAGGGAAAAGATACATGCTGGTGGTCGTTGATAGATTTTCACGATGGCCTGAAGCGTGTCCGACTAAACGGAAAGATGCTCAATCAGTTGCAAAGTTTTTGTGCCGTGAGGTCATTAGTAGATGGGGGTTACCAGATCGCATATCTTCGGACAACGGGAAAGAGTTCGTAGATAAAACAGTGAAATTGACCCTGCAGAAAGTGGGGATAAAACAGCGTCTCGGAGCCGTCTACCATCCACAAAGTCAAGGTATTTGTGAGAAAATGAATGGCATTTTGAAAAATCGTATTGTCAAGATCTGTCAACATACAGGTTTGAACTGGGTAGCAGCTCTTCCTTTAGCATTAATGGCGTGTCGCTCGAGCGAGTTGAGGGACCTACACTTAACTCCATATGAATTAGCAACGGGCAGACGAATGCCCACCTCTGGATGGCGCACAGGAGGCAAAGGTCCGAGCCTAGCCATTCTGGAAGATGAAATGCGTGCGTATGTCAATCATATGGCTATTCTTCACAAAAGAATATTCGCATATGTCTCTGACAGGCAAAAACAGGAAGAGGTGCAACAGAGGCTCGACGAGCAGAGGAGGGACACAGTGCGACCGGGAGATAAGGTATTTGTAAAAGTATTCAGGAGAAAGTGGTACAACGAGCGGCGTCAAGGTCCTTTTGAAGTTGTGCGTTCCACTGGAACTGCAGTGCAGGTGAAAGGGTCATCAACGTGGTATCACCTGTCCCATTGTGTTAAGGCACAAGATGACGGGGGGCCTGATGTGTGGTACCCAGATGCGGAAGGCTCTAACGGGCCAGGTACCAGAGAGGAGGAACTGGATGGACAGAGGAATCCCGAGAGTCCTGATCAGCTGGAGGTCCTGCATGAGGATGTTGTGGGCCCTCCTGCTGATACAGGTGACGTCTCCTCTGCCCACCCACGAAGGGAAGTTGACAGTATTGACTTCCAAGGTGCTCCAGACGAAGCGAGACCGAACCTCCTTCGGAGAGATTCACCAAGAGCTAGAGAAAGAAGCAGAACTAGAGAAGCAAGGACAGTCCAAGCGAGCAGCCCTAGACCCCTCAGACAAAGAGTTCCGCCTAAGCGTTATGAAGCATGACGTAAGAGCGCCTCTGGGAAGTGCGGCTGTTCTTCCCTGCGACTGCACAATCAATCGTGCAGGGTCTGGACCACACTCTGTCCAGTGGGTGAATTCGCGGTCTATTATTATAACTGGTCAGCCAAAAGGAGGTAAATATACTTTCGTTGATGGGGTAAAGGGTTCAGAGGCCAATGGTAATTGCAGCCTACAGGTCTCTGATGTTCAAGAAACAGATGGGGGTCTATTCACGTGCACCCTAACTACTGAACAATCTGCCGATGAGACGGGGGACAATGTGAAAACTGTGCCTCTTAAAATCACTATTGTAACTTTAATTCCAACAAGCGGTGATGTTATTTTACAAACTATAACTCCACACCCAACGATTCCATATCCCCCAACTTTACAGACTATAACCTCACAAATTACTATTCAGCAGACTATGACGCTGTTGACCACATCTTCAAGTGCTCATGTCACTCTACGAGCTGTTACTATTCCGACGATGACAACGCGACGGGCGGAGACGACTCTGTCTCCAAAAGATGACAGTGTGGTTCAACCTACGACTGTGACAACTACAGTTGTTACAACCAAACCTATTCCGAAGCAAATTGACCCGGGAGTAGCCTTACGGGATTCAGAAGGGCGACACAAATCTTCGCGTGCCAAGGCGGGACGTGATCACAAACACAAAACTTCGCGTGCCAAGGCGAGACGTAATCACAGATGGACAGCGTTTGGATTCGATTCATCTGTCTTGGAGATTTCAGATCCATTTGCGGCGAAAAATTTGTGGTTTCAACAGCTGACTCATGCAGTGAGATCACAAGCATCAGTAAAGGGCCCATGTATCGTAAGAGTGCCTTCACCAAGCACTTGGCCTTCAATTCTAGAGGCAATAGCAGAGCCGTTGCCTTACGAGTGTCAATTTTCTTTGTTGACATGGCTTTTTCATCTCCAAAGGGGTATGGACCTGAGATCGAGAAATGTGTCAATGGATGAGAACACCGGTATTTGCGATCCTTACCGAGGGCTGCCATACATTAATCTATTGGATCAACAGGATGATCTTTTAACAGCGGTACCTGATTCTATTAAGGTGAAAACTGGGAGAGTTCCTACATGTTTTTGTGCCAACGATACTTATGCTGGTAAGGGAGTGTTTTTGGGGGTGTCAGATTGCAGACAATATCTCATGACGGTGCCTGATTCGGATCAATCTTATAGAGGAAGGGTGTATCCCGTAACTTTCAAGGGAAATAAAAATAGGCCGGACATATCCATAATGGTCGTGAGTGATCGTTTGCCCGCAGATGTGACTATTGGCACTTTCAGGGACATCTGGTGGATATGTGGGGACGCGGCGTATTTGTTTTTGCCTAAAAATTGGGTTGGTTGTTGTTACATGGCTACATTGAAACTCCCTTATGAAGTGTTTGCGCTTCAGGTAGGCTCTGATCCCGATCAGAGCCGCTCTGCGGCTGCTCCAGGATCTAGACTCAAGAGAAACTTGGCAGAATTCCACAATCTCGAATCCTATCATTGGAGAATCAGCTTGGGAGAAAAATGGGGCCTGGGTTTATTTCCATGGTATGGTGTTGTATTTTTAGCGGAACATATCGACAACATCACGTATACGCTACAAGGTTTTGCAAATGAGACTATAAAGGGATTTGAACATCTATCCAATACTCAGAGGAGTCACAGACTAACTCTGTTGAAACATGACATGGCCCTTGATTATATTCTGGCCAAGCAAGGTGGTTTGTGCTTGGCATTGAACCTAACAGGTGATGCTTGCTACACTTTGATTCCTGATAATGCGGACAATATGACCAATGTGATCGAGGCGTTGAAGAAAATTAGGGATGCGTTTGGTCCCTCTGAAAGCGCGGGGTCGTCTGCGACTGCGTGGCTTCAGGAGAGGTTTGGCCCTGTGGGAGTTATGCTTCTACAAGTCTTTAGCGCGGTCGTTGTGTCACTAGGGATATTGTTTTGTTTTTGCACGCTGTCGTTGACATGTGCAAAGGCGATGATACTCCGATGGATAGGTGTAGTCATGCCTGGCGACTCGGTTCAGATGTCACTCCTCAAGGACGATGAGGAGAAGGAGATTGTCACCACTGTGGTGGATAAATATTCGTAGTAGTTGCAAGTAGTAGTAGTTTTTTGCACGATTATAGACTTTGTGTTTCTATTTTCTTCCTTGTGGGCGAGTGCCCAAGGGGGGAAATAGTATGTGTACTCATGTTTGATGTTTGATGTATCTCTTGTAATGGAAGTACATTTGTGATGTTCTGTATACAAAAGATACTGGCAGATATTTTCTCTGTTTCAGGACAATAGTTGGGGAGCCTACGTGGGGGTGTCAACTATGTTCAGAATGGACTCAGAAACTCAAATAAGCTGATGAACACTGGAGGACCCTGAATGAGGATGCAGAACATGTGAAGATCCTGCATCAGGGAACTATGAACAACAGAACTCAATGAAACAACTGTGTATTAACCACTGTGTTTATTTGTATTAACCTGAATTAATCTGAATTGCAACACAACATTTATTTTTTGAGAATAAAGTTATTTGGGGGATTTTATCAGTAGGCAGATGCTTATGGGAACTCAATCTCTTTTTCTTTGTTTTGGTGAACAGGGACAGGGGTGCTAGGCAGGGAAAGGTCCACGGTGTAGGTCCGATGGGATGACCAGCCAAGCCCTGGATGTTTTTGATTTTGTTTTTGAGTTTCTCATGTGTGTGTTTGCCAAACTTTTCCCTGAATGCTGTTTTCTCTACAGAATTGATTTGGAGGGCCGTAAGGTGGTCGCCTAGGACAGGGGGGCCGTGAGAGAATTTTCCTATCTAGAAGGTTTTGATGGCTTTGATTGAAAGATAGCTGTCTGATAGGTTTTTCGCTCTCACACTCTACAAATTTACAGTGTTGCTTATAATCATTATGATATATGAGGTGACAATTACCTCATCAAGTTTGTACTTTGTATTTGTACTTACATCCTTTGCTATACATATATCATGTGTGGGTATCTTCTGTTTGTTTCGAGACTTTATGAAGTCTCGAAGGGGGGAAATATGTAGTATCTGAAACTGCTGCTGCCTTCCTATGCATAGGACACCATTTGATATATGGCAGAATGTGAACTCAATCTGAACCCACTGCTGCCTTCCTCCCAAAAAGGGGAATTATTGTCCATGTATGGTTTTGTTATTACCACTGTTATTTGATTGAAACCAGATGGTCATTAGGGGTGTAACTATGAATGCATACATCCCCCCCATATCCTGGATCTTCCTCCTCTTCTTGTTGGGAGGCATAAAAGGTGATGCGAACAAAGCATCATTGGAGTTGCTCACATCTGGCCCAGAGACCTCCACAGGCTTTCCATGGTGCCTGTCTGACTCTTGACTTCTTTGAAATAAACCAGTTTTTATCCAACTAAGTCTGTGTCAGTGAAGACTCCTTCAACATCTACATCACCTGAATCCACCAGAAGAATTCACCACACTCTCTCTCTCTCTCTCTCTCTCTCTCTCTCTCTCTCACACTCACTCTCTCTCTCCATGCGATAGACCAAAACTCCCTTCGCAATTGACCAGTAGATCGCGATGGACGTAATGGGCACCCCTGGCATAGATGCTTGTGTAACATGGACATTGATGTACAGGACAGGGGGCTCCATCCTATCACCTCTCCTCTCCTCACTCTCTCCCTAAGCTCTCAAAACTATCTCCAAACTAAACGCTATCTAGTCTCAAACACTCCAAACTATAAACGCTATCCAAAATCTAGTAATCCAAACTCTCTCCAAATCTCAGTTGACTGCAACTCTCCTACAATAACCCCCATTTTGAATGGAGCCTGAGGGGTCTATATAAACCATTAAAATATGAATTGCATACATATATATATACATTTGTACTGCTTGATTAAACACAGTCATCCCGTTCCAGTGCACTAAAACCCACTTCCCTTCAGGACCGTGTCAGCGAAGCCAAAACTTCCTTGAGTGACGCTGTTTCCCAGCATGCAATGCGAGCTAGCGATTCACAATACTATTTCATCACAAACATGGATGTAAAAAATAAAAAGGGACGAAAAATGAAACTTCAGGAACACCAACCAATACAATGCAATACAAGCAGAACTGGGCCGAAGTTTTATATTATGTACACCATAATACAGCCTTCTGGTGGACAAGCCATACTATTTAATACTTGTCCTCCTATGGTACTTCCGTGGGAGGAAGCTCATCGTGGAGCTTACGTGCTGGATGCTCGTCACTCCACCAATCGTTGCGGTTGAGTTCGCGAGTGAACGAAAAAGTGAACAGTTGTAACAGAAGCTTGCTGCTGGAAATAATGCGTTGCAAGTGGATGTGATGCTCACTGAACCCAATTCAGACAACTCTCCCTGCACTTTTCTTGTTTTGTATGAGCATTTAAAAAAGACAACAACATAATGATAATATGAATTTTGACCATGTATGTTTTGTAGTTCATTGAAAGAGGTTAATAAAAAAAAAGGGGTGGGCTGCCATTTTCTTTGTCCCCTCTTTTCTCCTGTTTATTAAGTATGTAGGGAGGTTAGCCTTTCTGTATTTGGCTTCTCTTTCTTTCTTTAGTTAGTTCTTAGGCGAGGTAGTTGGAGTTTGGTTTATTATTTTGGCCTGGGCCCACCCTGAAGCCTTTGCTGCCCACTGGCTAAGTTGTTTTGTTTATTTCATTTACTGATCAATAAATGTTTTTGTTGGTTCTATATTGCAACAGTTGACGGCTCATATCAGCAGATAAGCAGCAACAATCTGGGCATTGCGGGTGATTCCTAAATATGTCATTTCTTATTAATTAGCCCATAAGTGTTGTACACCAGTGTGACACCAAATGCTTGTTGCTGACAGCAGTGAAGAAATGACACTCTAGTGGTTCTGCACATTAGTATAAATAGAGTGATTCTCTATCATTACATGACAGGACGGCGGCACTCTGACAGATTCCATGAACCTGGCCACTGATGATCCAGACTCCGGTCCAGATGACACAACAGGCCACAGTGGAAACGGGTCAGAGCATGGACTGGCTGCTGAAAGAATCCAGGTAGGTGGCGCTGTCATCCCAAGTTGTGTGGTGTGGAGGATCAGGGCCAAAGTTCCAGATGCTCACAGATGTGACTGTGGATTCAGGAGGAGTGTTTGAAGGCTGGACTCCCAACAGTGATTGGCTGCTGAGGACCTCTCAATCACAATCAGGTTTTTTAGTGGCTGTGAGATTGAAAGTGAGATTGCATTGTCCAGGTAGGAGGACAGCAGTCAGCCATGTTTCACCTCCAGTCAACACGCAGTGGTTCACATGAAGGTCCAAGAGGCCTACAGACCTACACTGAGTCTGGAGGTGGAAGTACAGTTGGATCATTGTCTTTGTTGTGTTGTTTGGTCATTGTGATCCAATGTAATGTGAGAGAAGGACGAGTGCAGTTATATTGGAGTGAGTTATTTAGAGTGTAATAGAAGTTATAATGCAGAGTCTGTTTTTATGAAATGTTCTATCACCTGGCATCCATCCATCCATCCATCCATCCATCCATCCATCCATCCATCCATCCATCCATCTTCTACTGCCGTATCCGGAGTCAGGTCTCGGGGGCAGCAGCCTCAGCAGAGACCCCCAGACTTCCCTGGACCCAGTCACCTCCTCCAGCTCCTCCAGTGGGACCCCAAGGCTTCCCAGTCCAACCCAGAGACCTGGTCCCTCCAGCAGGGTCTCCTCCTGGTGGGACATGCCTGGAACACCTCCCCAGGGAGGCGTCCTAAACAAGACCCCGAGATGCTGGAACTCCTCCCCCTGAGGCAGGGCCTCCCCACCGACCCAGAGAGGGCAAACCACCTCATATCCAGCATTGATTTATCTGTTGGTGATTAATTATAATGTATCATTTATTTTATTTAAATTATATTTGAACTGAATTGGATTTGTTTGTAAAAGTGAGATTTATTTTCATTGATTCATGTGGTTTATGTTGAGACCTAGTGGAGAAGTGGGTATGGCCTACAGAAGGTTTGAGTACACAAGTTATTCAGATATGGAGAATCCCCATGGCAGGACTTCAGGAGATATATAATCAAAGTGTTAAAGCAGCAGAAATGAAATGTCAGTTGAGGTCAAGGTTACACAGGTCAGAGGTTGTGATGGCTTTTATTGTCAGAATATTGAATCATTGAAATATAATGTTTGAGCTCGTAACAAAGTTAGGATGGTATAACATAATCACATAAAATAAATGATCTGGTTTCCTTCTGATTCATTGATGTCCTTCTGAAATCTCCACACAAACATCTGGCAAGCATCAAAACCATGAATTATTTTGAGGGAAATTTCTTTTGTCTTACTTATAATTCAATAATGATTTGAGTTCCCATCACAGGTGTTGTAAATCACTTTATCTTTTCCACATGATTTCCTCATTTAAGATCATGAAGCAGAAATAAAGTCTCTTGAAAAGTATTTTTCACCTCCAAAATGAAGATGTTATAGAAGTCTGAAGTGAGAGCAGAGCAGTGTGTTGTTGATGTGTGGAACCTTCATGCTGAGATGTTCCAGCCATGGATGATGAGAGCAGAAGCAGTGGTTGTGTTGCTGCTGCCTTCACTGAGCAGCTGCTCCAAGTCCTGCTTCTTCCACTGAGGATTCAGCTCCACCAGTGGCTTCTGGGACGTCTCTCCCAGTAACCACAGCAGCTTGTAGGGAGAAGCAGTCCGCCAGCCACCAGGCTGCACTGGGGTCAAAGGTCGTGACACGCCCACACAGTGTTGGTGCGTGCAGCTTGCTGTTTGGCTCCACTGGTTGTAGTTCTGTCAGCCACCAGTAGATGGCGCTCTCTTCTTCACTCTCCTCATCCTCACCACCACCTGCAAAGATAAGAAGAGACAGCAGGAGTCAGGACTCACGGTCCTCGAACGCATCATCACAGAGTTGATGGAGATGATGGAGTGACTGGTGAGAAGAAGCAGACTCTCAGTCACATGTCAAGTGTGGAACATGTGAAGGTCATGTGACCATGGAGTGTTGGACTGATACTGAGGCCTGATGAAGATGAACTGATCAATAATTGGGTGGTGAACTGAGAGAAGAAGCAGTTTGGCAGCAGATGTTGGATGAATGAGGAGCAGCTGGACGTCACCATCCTCCTCTCACACTGTGACTGGGAACACTGGACCTCTGCTGTGGGATCAACTGGCTTTGGTGCTGGAACCATCATCCAATGGTTCCAAACCAGTACTAACCTCACACTCTCCAGTTGATGGTCACTGCTGTAGACAAGATCCATTAGTGGCTTCACTCCTGAATCCTGCAGCTGGTTCCCATCCAGGTCCAGGTGTCTGAGGTGGGAGGGGTTGGACTTCAGAGCTGAGAGCAGCCAATCACAGCTGAGCTCTGACAAACTGCAGTCAATCAACCTGAATAGAGAATAAATGATGGAGAGTTTATAATGATGGAGCGTTTTTCCAGGGTGTCATCACTCTGAAAATCAAAGTGAAACGTCGACTTCAGAATCTGACACTACAGAAAATGTCACCTTGAAATTAAATCCTCAGTCCAAAACTAATGTGTGTTGAAATGATGTTTGGTCACATGACCACTGATGACCTGTTTTTCCTTTTCCTTTTTCTTTTTTTTTCTTTTGTTTTTTTACTTCAAACATGAACAGAATGAAGTTTTCATATTCTGGATGTCATTTTGAGATGAATCAACCTTCAGTTCAATGTTTATTCAACATGTGTGATGAACTGTGTTTGATGCTGAAACCATCATCCACTGGTTCCAAACCAGTACTGACCTCAGAGTTTACAGTTTACAGTCTGGACTCTGCAGAAAACCACTCAGCTCCTTCACTGCTGAATCCTGCAGCTGGATCCAACTCAGGTGCAGCTCTCTGAGGTGGGAGGGGTTGGACTTCAGAGCTGAGAGCAGCCAATCACAGCTGAGCTTTGACAACCTGCAATACTCCAACCTGAATAGGAAATAAATGATGGAGAGTTTATAATGATGGATGAGTTTTTCCAGGGTGTCATCACTCTGAAAATCAAAGTGAAATCGACTTCAGAATCTGACACTACAGAATAAAATGGGAGAGGGAGGGCGAGCGAACGAGTGCTGCACTGTGGAGTCCATTACTGGCTCTTGATGATGTTGCTGTCTGGGCCCCCTTGCACCAAAGTAGGATTGCGTCATCCAAGATGAGTCACTAAGCCTTCAGCGTTCAACCAATCCACAACACGTGTGTCCAGGCTTCATGGGTCGCACTAAAAGCCATCCAGGATGAGAAGACACGGATCCATCAAGCCAGGTGAAAGCTCTCCTGGATCAGTGCGCAATGCTCGCGGCTTCCTTCCATAGACCCCGGTTATGGAGCTGGGATTGACGGATTGGCCATCTTTGACCTCCTCAGAAGCCTCCATGAGGATTTGCGCCTGGGAGGGGGATTCAGACTCTCTACCGTCCAGTGTCACAACAACAACCTCATGTTACTCTTTGATGTGTCTTCATGTTTCTATAATAATAATAATAATAACAATAAACTTTATTTATATAGCACTGCTCATACACAACATGTGCAACCCACAGTGCTTAACAAAATAAAACAAAACAAAACAAAGAAAGGTAATAATAATAATAAGAACAACAACAATCATAATAATAACAATGAGAAAAAATAAAAAGCTCCACTGCCCCTCCCCCCACCCCATACGGACCCACCCCTCCCCACCAACGCACACAGACAAACGCCCACCCCCATATTCACACAGACATTAGATAACACGGCTTGGCACTGAAGAATCTGATGAGGAAAGGCCACTATGGGGAGCCGTCCACACAAGGGGGCACCATGGCCTACAGCGCCCCTATGGGCAGACCAGGCGTAGCTCCCACCGTGAAGGGCCCCCCATGAGGAAACACTGGCACTAAAAGTATAAAAGGGAGAATAATCATAATGAGAAATAAACCAAATACATAAAAATAAAGTGTGAAACAGTGGCATAAAAATGGGTAACCATTATAAAAGTATAAAAATCAATTGAAGGTAATAAAAGGCATAAAAATAGTAAAACGGCATAAAATTAGTGGAGTAAGAGAGAGAAGAGTAAAAGAAGTCAGTTAAACGGCAGGTTAAAAAGGTACGTCTTGAGCCTCCCCTTAAAAATATCAACAGTCTCTGCGGCCCTGAGGCTCTCTGGCAGGCTGTTCCACCGAGTAGGGCCGTAATGGCTGAAAGCAGCCTCACCATGGGTTTTTTTTTTTTGACTCGGGGAACAGTTAACAGGCCAGTGCCAGAAGACCTAGGATATGATGAAAGCAGGTCAGTTAGATAAGATGGGCCAAGACCGTTGAGACATTTAAAAACTAATAAGAGAACCTTAAAATCAATCCTGAAGCGGACGGGGAGCCAAAGCAGCGACTTTAAAAGCGGTGTAATATGTTCCCTTCCTCTGGTCCTAGTCAGCACACGTGCGACTGAGTTTTGTAGTATTTGTAGACTGTAAACACTCTTTTTGGGAAGACCAGAGAGCAGGGCATTGCAATAATCTAGTCTACAAGAAATAAAAGCATGCATTAGCACCTCCGTGTTGGCCTGAGAGAGGAACGGGCGGATTCTGGCTATTTTCTTTAGATGATAAAAACCTATCTTTGTAATATTTTTTATATGTGGAACAAAGGTGAGCTCAGAATCAAAAACAACGCCCAGATTCTTTACAAATTGCGAGGGTTTAAAATCCCGACGTTTTGGTAAAAGTTCCTCTCTCCGGCCTTCAGGACCAATAACTAAAATCTCATTTTTTTCCTGGTTAAGCTGTAGGAAATTCTCTGCCATCCATGATTTGATATCTAAAATACAGTTTAAAAGGGCATCAATTGGCGCTGTGTCATCAGGAGACACGGCAATGTACATTTGTGTATCATCAGCATAGCTGTGGAAGCTGATGCCGTGTTTCCTTACGACGTCCCCCAAGGAAAGCATGTACAGATTAAAAAGAACCGGACCTAAAATTGACCCTTGGGGGACCCCACATCTAATTTCATGCATTCTGGAGGAGCACGTATCCATACTTACAAAGAAACATCGATCTGTGAGATAAGAACGAAACCAGTTAAAAACAGTACCTGACAGGCCCACCAGGTTTCTGAGTCTATTTAATAAAATATGGTGATCTACTGTATCAAAAGCAGCGCTTTGATCCAGTAGCACCAAGACTGTCAGCTTCTGAGAGTCTGCGTTACACCTGAAATCATTGACGATCTTTAAAGGGCTGTCTCAGGACTGTGGTTCTTTCTAAAACCAGATTGATAATTCTCTAAAATATTGTTTGTATTTAAAAAGTAATTTACTTGGTTAAAAATCAGTTTTTCTAAAATCTTACTTAAAAATGGTAAGTTGGATACAGGTCGGTAGTTATTAAAAATGTTTGGATCCAAGTTGCTCCTCTTCAAAAGGGGCCTCACCACCGCCGTTCTAGAGGCAGCAGGGAAAACACCCGTCTGAAGAGAGCAATTGACAATATATAAAATCTGCTCCTCAAAGAACCCTTAAAGTGACTTTAAGAGTGACGTGGGAATTGGGTCTAAAAGGCAGGCTGTGGGCTTTACTTGGGAGAAAACTCGACCAAGTGTCCTTGCATCAGCTAGAGCAAAACTCTCCAGTGTTTCCTCAGATAAAAGTGGTTGTCCAGATGTGTCGAAAAATTGATTTTGATTAATTAAAATACTGGACCTAATGACATCAATTTTACTTACAAAGTGGTCTGCAAAATCCTCACAGAGGGCATCTGTTGGTGTCTGTACGTCCTGATTAAAATTTGTATTGGTTAAAAGATTGAAGGTAGAGAAAAGAAATCAAGGGTTTTTGCTATTGTTTGTGATGAGGTTGGAGAAATGGGTTATTCTTGCCTGTTTGACAGTTTTATTGTAAGATTTGAGTAGATGACGAAATGTTTCATAATGGACAGTGTTACGAGAGTTAACCACTAGATGGCAGCCAAGTTCCATGCAATATGCAGAGACATCTAGTGCGAGTTGATGACGTTGGCTTCCGGGTGTTTTACCTGATGAGCACTGTTCTAACCATAGATATATACAGAAGGCGAGATGTCTTATCCGCGCTGCTGGCCAATTGAATGGAACGTCCGCACTGGCGGCCATCTTGCCACAGTCACCTCGCTCCGCCCCTCTCACTCATAACTATGTATTCTTATTGTGCATGTTCTTTTAAATAGCCCTAAATTGCTCTATTTTCAACCGAATTTCGAGCGGTTTGGTTTGTTACAAAGGTTATAAGCATAGTTATGATACTGCATACTTATTAATGATTTATAACCATAGGCTTTCATGTGAAAATAGCAAAAACACGCACACACCCGTATTTAATGAAAACATATATGCTAAACGCTAAACTAAACAAACCAGCACTAAATCGTAACATTAATCAAACAGCTACAACAATATCTTACAGATGAAATGTGATCCTACAAGCTTTTGTTTGTGGACAGCGACGATTGCTGCAACCATAAGCACCATAAGAAGTTCGGCATTTTTTCAGTCACCGATTTCCTGTAGAAACCATAATGCATGATGCTGTAGCAAAGCAATCCAATTGTAAATCATTTGCGAATTAAGTTAAATGATATAGAAAAAAAGCTATTCTGTCTCTCCATATGTCAAATTGCTTGCTTTATTTACACCTACCAATCCTAATCCCTTTTATCACAACAAGAAAAAAGACGGCCTGTAATCTCAGGTTGTCACCGTTCGACTCTGAATCAAACAGGTGGGGGATGAGATATCAGCAGCTCTAGTTCATTGATCACCATGTCTCTGCTGCATGAACTGATGAGACTGCGTTCATGCAGCAGCAACGTTATAGGAAACGCACCTCAGCGAATAACTACAACCGACACCACAAATATTGTATGTGAACAAAATACTAGTTTGTCCTGAAATAGCTGTTGGCTAAACTTAACTTAAGAAATGAAAATCTTAGTGGTCTCAGTCATATTAACTTGTGCAGATAGGCTGCCATAGCACCATTGTGTTTTTTTTCTAATAGAAAGCTGCACTCTCAACATGTTCAACCATCCAGAATTATTGCTACGTTATGAACGTTTGTAAGAAAGCAAACCGTGTGCAAAGCCGTCAAGTTTTCAGCGAGATCAGAGTGTTAATGTTTGTTCAGATCACTCACGTTCCCTCACATTCACTACATCAGACCGTGACTGCCTGACTGTGGAAAGATGGCGGCCAGTGCGGACGTTGGATTCTGCGCCGTGAGACATCTAGCCTTCTGTATATATCTATGGTTATAACTAGCGGCCATACAATAAAAGTAGCGTATCTACAAAGATTGCATGACTGTATAAAAGAAAGAACGAAACATGGTGTCAGAAGCGGAAACTTAACGCCGCGGCTGAAGACAGAACAACAAGGCGCTATAAAGGCTGGACATTTTTTCAATGGAGCTAAACGGCTAAGCTAATACCTGACGAACCATGGCTTTTTCGATTCCTGTACCAGACGCAATGGACATGAAGGGCGACGTATATAACAACTGGACATTCTTTAGAGCACAATGGGAAAACTATGAGATAACAACGGAACTGGACAAAAAAGAAGCAAACGTAAGAGTAGCCACCCTGCTTACAGTAATGGGCAAAGAATGTCACATAATACAAAGACATCTTCACATGTCAGCGGAGGACAGAGACAATCCACAGAAGAATCTGGATGCACTACAAAAACACTTTGAACCTTCCAGAAATGTAATCTACGAGTGCTACGTATTTAACACTGCACAGCAGAGTCAACATGAGTCAACAGAGCAATATGTTGCAAACCTGAGAAAGCTAGCAGACAAATGTGAATTTGGTCCCCTGCGAGATGAATTGATCCGTGACAGATTAGTGCTTGTGACTAAAAATGCAAGTACACAAGCACTCATGTTACGTGAATCAGAACTCACACTTGCCAAAGCAATAGACATGTTTAGAGTCAGCGAACTAGCACAAATTCAAAATAAGATAATAACTGGTGTGGAACAGGAGAATGTACACTTTGCACATGACAAACGCTCAGAGATGCGCCCCTCATTTGCACCTCAGCATAATTACAAAGAGCATATGGGACATGCAAACAAAGATAAACGCCCAAATAATAACCTCTGTCGTTACTGTGGAGCAGTGCATGACAGAATGAAATGCCCTGCATTTGGCGTCATCTGCAAAGCCTGTGGAAAGAAAAACCACTTGCCACTGCAAGAGTGTGCAAACAAGCCCAGACAGAGTAGAGGAGGAAGAAGAAATGGAAGAGGTGTGGTTCCTATCAAACATAAACGCTATGGAACAGGGAAACGAGAAATGGCTTGTCAACCTCAAAGTAACACCGTACATGACTGAACCAGTATCATATGACCCTAGCCATACAATCACATGTCAATTGGACACAGGAGCCACAACCAACGCCATAAGCTTCAGAGATCTCCAGCTCATCACACAAGATGGTAATCCAGACATACCAGCCAGCAAAGCCACCATTAAACTGTATGATGGGTCACAAGTGAAACTAGCTGGGTTGTGTCACCTCAAAGCTGACCATGATGGACAAACACACGACCTGAAGTTTCAAGTTATACACACGTCACAAATGCCTCTGCTTTCTGCAAAAACATGCAAAAGACTCAACTTGCTATTTCATACACCACACAGATATGTCATCTACAACGGTCTCACGCAGCACAACAGGGACAGATATGCATTTCACAACCACCACAGAGGACATCATCTCAAAATACAACAACGTGTTTGAAGGCCTTGGCTGTCTTCCTGGTGAACTACACCTCGAGGTGGACCCCGACATTAGGCCTGTGCATCAGGTGCCACGACGAATTCCCATTCCGCTCAAACACAAAGTCACTGAAGCCATACGATCCATGGAGAAGAATGGCATCATCAAAAGAGTCACAGAGCCAACACAATGGATCAGCAACATGGTTGTCATAGAAAAGCCAGGAAAGCTGTGCACCTGCATTGATCCCAGCGCACTCAATAAAGCTCTACGGCGGTCACACTACCAGATGCCAACAATAGAGGAGATACTCCCAGACATTGCAAAAGCAAAAGTATTCTCCATGCTTGATGCCAAAGATGGCTACTGGCAAGTCAAACTTGAAGAAGAGAGCAGTTATCTGACCACCTTTTGGACCCCGCTTGGCAGATTCGGGTGGCTAAGGATGCCTTTCGGCATAAAACCAGCTGCAGAAGAATATCAACGCAGGCAACATGAGGTGTTGCAAGGCCTGACCGGTGTAAGTGTCATTGCAGACGACATTCTTCTCTACGGCTGTGGAGACACTTCAGAAGAGGCACTAACTGACCATGACAGAAACCTGACTGCCTTGCTGCAGAGGGCCAGGCAGGTCAATCTAAAGCTCAATAAAAAGAAGCTGAAACTAAAACTATCCAGTGTCCAATACATGGGACATCTTCTCGCCACAGAGGGCCTTCGCCCTGACCCAGAGAAGGTGGCAGCGTTTCAACACATGCAAACACCCACTGATGTTAAATCGCTACAGAGATTCCTGGGGTTTGTAAATTATCTTGCCAAATTTCTTCCTCATCTCTCAGATGTGTGCGAGCCTCTCCAACGCCTGACAGATAAGGACGTGGAGTGGACATGGCTATCACAACATGAATCTGCCGTTGACACTGTGAAGCAATTAATCACATGCCACCCAGTACTCAAGTACTACAACCTGCAGGAAGAAGTCACACTACAGTGTGACGCCAGCGAGACAGGCCTAGGTGCAGCTCTTCTCCAGAATGGGCAACCTGTTGCATTCGCCTACTGAACAGAGATATTCGCAAAGGTGGTGTACAAGCAAGGGAAGGATCTTCATGTGGCAGATTTTCTGTCGAGGACTTAACAGCCAAACACACAGCATGCCCACATGCAAACACCTGCCACCATCTATGCCATGGGCCTCACCACCGAAGACCTACAACGAGTCGACCACCTCGCAGACACGAATATTTCAACAGCTACACTGGAGTCCATTAGAACTGCCACAATCAAAGATCCACTATGTTGTGCACTCCAGACTTACATATTGAAAGGGTGGCCCACAGCTACACAAGCAGTAGCTCCAGAACTGCGACCTTTCTACTACTCTGACTACTGGGAACTAGATGAACTTTCAGACACAACTAGTGATGTTCTCTCTGACACGGGGCTTCGAACCACGCCCCACAACTCGGTAGGGTTTGTTTCTGAAGCACTGCTCCGGAGCTTGCTTCAAATCACGTGACTGATGACGTTTGAACCACTTCACTGCTTCATTCAGACTGAATCAGCTGGCTGGTTTGGTTCAGTGGGCGAGGCTTTGAAAGACTGGCAGGTCTCAGTTGAGTTTAAAATGGATGAAACGGCGCAATGCGTTGCCTATCTGGTCGATACCTTTTGGATTGATTTGATCAGCTTTCGTATTGCTTTCGGTTTGCTTTCTTATTGCTCTGCAACGGAACCAACCAGGAAGAGATCTCAAGTCTGGGAGCATTTTGAAATCGTGCCGCCGAACAAGGTCATTTGTTACAAGCGTATTACTCAACTTATTCATACAATAACAAATAAAAGCCCTGAAAATGCTGAGTCAGCTGTGCGCCGGTTAAAATCTGAGTGTGCGGCATTGTTGCGGAATGTAAATGAAGAGGAGCCGCCATCTACTTCGAGAGCACAGCCAGAACCAGCTGCATCTTCCCAAGGTACAAAAATTATAGAATTTGGATCAATAGACTTTATTTGTATTTTTTCATGTACAGACTAAACTTTATCTAATGTTTCATTTTCAGCCATTGACCTGTGGAAGCTGTTGGACCGGGACGCTGAAGAAGCGAGGGCATCCAGCAATGCTACTGCTGATGCCATAGTGGAGGTGCAGTGTTATCACAGGACCCTCTGGTGTACTGGATGACACACAAAGCTGTATACCCAAACCTATACAAGCTTGCAAATGAGTACCTGCCTGGCAACACCAGCATCCTCTGTGCCCTGCGAGAGGGTGTTTTTGAAAGCTGGGGAAATAGTTTCCGAAAAGAGAAACACCCAAGCACCTTAAGCCCATACATATATATATATATATGTATATATATATATATATATATATATATATATATATATATATATATATACATATATATATATATATATATATATATATATATATATATACATGTATATATACATACATTTTTTCCTTTTTCTTTTTTCTATATATTTTATGTACAGATGGGGTGTATATATATATATATATATATATATTCCCTGGTGGAAGATGACTGGGACAACAGTCAAACAGACAGCAGACTCGAGCACATAGTTGGTGACAGGAGGGAAGGGGCTTCAGAACTAGAACGGGCTCCAGTGTTGACTGATGTGCCAAGTGTCCCCCAATCTGGACATTTAGGCCTCAAGCAGACCAGAACCAGATCCAACATAAAACCTCCTGAGAGGTACCGCAAAGACTTTGTTGTTTAAACTTTCTGAAGAAGGAATGTCATCTCTTGTTTATTTCTGTGCCACTTTGTTCATGTGGACTGTTCATTTTTTTCTAATGTTTAGGAGAGTGAACTAGTCATTTCTGTTTAACCTGTAGCCAGCTATTGTTGTTGCTGGCCACGTAACTCTCATCCGGTCACTATTGTCCATTTTCAACTGCTTTCTTTCCATATGTTAAAGGAGATGTTACGAAAGTTAACCACTAGATGGCAGCCAAGTTCCATGCAATATGCAGAGACATCTGGTGCGAGTTGATGACGTTGGCTTCCGGGTGTTTTACCTGATGAGCACTGTTATAACTTGCGGCCATACAATAAAAGTAGCGTATCTACAAAGATTGCCTGACTGTATAAAAGAAAGAACGAAACAAGGACAGGAGTTGGGGAAAGAACACCTCACCCCATCAACAACCACAGAATCAACGAGGCAAACGTCCCTGTCACTGTCCCGCCACAAGGGGCGAAACGTCAATGAATGGTAGTTCATGGTTGATGACCCTGCAGCTGACCCGTGGGCACCGAAAGAAGTGCGACAGGCAGCAATGCCAAGCAGGAAATGTCTCCTACCTGTACATTTACAGTAAGTCATAAAATAGCTATATTGCATTTATTTTTCAGTGTTTTAAGAGTCCTTTCATTAAAAAGCTAAATACCATGAAGACACATATTTTGTGGAAACACACCCACTCCCACATTCAGGTGGAGGTCCTCCACCCCCGCGAGATGTCCCGGTGTTGAAACTGTAGGAGGCGGCGACTCTCACTGGAAGTGTCGGGACTGTTCTTCGCTGTAGGGGAGCGCTCCTCGTGGAGCAACTCTACTTCCGGTGTAGGGAATGCGTTATGCAGCGTTTTCTTGCTTTGCATCGCTCCTCTGATGAAGTGAATGTTTTTATGTCCTGCAGCGTGTTGTTTTTTTGCGTTTGCACCACGATCCTTTTTTTGTACCGTTTTAAACTTGTATTTGTGTTTGTGACTTTGCGTCGTTTCCGTGCTCAAATACGCGATTGTCCCGTATTTGGCAACTAAAAAAGCTGTCCCGTAATGAACTGAGACGTGACGCACTTGACTTTGTCTCCACTCCGCCGCTCCGGCAACCCCAGTGTCCACGCTGATAACTCTGTCCTCCGCAGTTCTTGGCATTTTGGCTCGCATTCCCAGAGGTGGGCAATGGGCATTCATTGCTGAATGTTTTAAAAAGCTTCTGGCGCGTGGTGGTGGGGTTTAAAGCGGGTGCACTGGGCTTGGACATTAGTGCAGCCGGAGGAAGAACCCTGGTTGCGGGTGCCCGTTCATCGGCAGGTGGTGCTGTGTGTAATGTCTTCCTATTACTCAAGTTAGTATCAATATACTAAATCACATTAAATGAAAAGACAGCCGACCAACACCGATGTAGTTACGTACTCCATGCTTTATTCTTGTTGTAGAGAGAGACGGTGTACCTGAACCCTGCACGTAGTTGTGCGTTTACCGCCCCCCCCCCCCCTGGTGGTATGGCTGACTAATTACACCAATACATCACAACTCCTCCCCTCTTATTCAAACGCAGGCAAACGAACAGCTGCCAATACGGGGCATCATTGAATCAACCCGATATGTCCATCATCTGAACCTGGCCATGTACATTATTTAACGTTAACTTTTTTATTTATTTATTTATTTTTATAGATGTCAACAACCAAAGCAAGCTAACTTAGGCTAGGGGGTAGACTGCCCCATTGCTAGAGTGTGTCAAGGGATTATTGTGCCCTTATCTTCAGACAACACTCACTAACTTAACACAGGAACCCAAACATTCACTTGTTCACAAAGTCAGTTTATCCGGTGGTTTACGGTCCCGCCGAGGGTACCGACTCACAGTCTGTTGGGGTATTTCTGGAGTGACACTGCCGGTTGAATCTGACTGACCCGCTGATGCAGTGAGACACTTGCTGATTGGGTTGTGTATCTCTGGCTTTCCACCTGCATCAGGCAGAGCAGGCAAACTGTCCATGCTGGGTGTCGCTTGCACGTCAGCTGCAGCTTGGATGATGTTAGGGTGACATGCCATCATCTGGTCTGCATGCCGCCTCCACAGGTGTGATGACCCCACATTGACCTGGTAGGATACCGGGCCAGCTTGCGATGTCACTGTTCCAGCCGTCCACTTTTCCTCCCCCTTCCGATAATCTCGGACCAGAACTGGATCGCCCACGCTGAATGTTCTGGCCTTGGAGTGCGCTGCCCTGTAAGCACACTGAACATCTTGAGCTTGCTCAACGACCGCTGCCACACTTGGTTTCAACAGGTCTAGGCGAGTACGGAGCTTGCGGTGAAGAAACAGCATCGCAGGTGTCTCGTGAGTAGTTGTGTGCAGAGTGTTCCTGTATTGGAGCAGGAAGGCATCAAGACGTTTTTGCACAGTTGAGGTCCCCTTCGATGATTTAAGGGAATGTTTGAAAGTCTGCACAAAACGTTCCGCTAAGCCGTTTGTAGCCAGGTGGAAAGGAGCTGAGCGCACATGTTTCACGCCATTTGATGTTAAAAAGTTCGCAAATTCCACCGATTTGAACTGTGGTCCATTGTCACTCACGAGCACTTCAGGCACACCATAGTGACTAAACAGACCCCTAAGTACCTGAATAGTTTTCTCAGATGTGGTTGAGTTCAACACCATGACTTCTGGCCACTTTGAGTGCGCATCCACCACGACCAGGAACATGCGTCCCTCAAAAGGGCCAGCGAAATCAATGTGGATTCGCTGCCACGTAGCTGTGGGCCAGGGCCACGGATGTAATGGTGTTAGACTAGGTGTTTTCTGGATGCGTTGACAGGACACACACATTTTGCACTTTTCTTCAATTTGAGCATCAAGACCCGGCCACCATACATAGCTTTGTGCCATGGCTTTCATCTTGACCATTCCCAGGTGTCCTGTGTGCAGCTCCTCCAGCACCTGGTGACGCAGCTTTGGTGGGACAATCACTCTGTTACCCCACATTATACAGCCTTGCATCAGAGTCAGTTCATTTCTCCGTACTAAATACGGCGAAAGACTCTGGTCAGACGTCTTGGTGGTAGGAAAACGGCCAGTGGAAACCATCTCCATAACTTGAGACAGTATACAGTCAGATCGGGTTTCTCGCCTCACATCCGCACAGCATATTGGCAAACAGTCCAGGTGGTTGATAAGAAACGTGTCAATTGTCCCCTGTTTGTCCTTATGTTGTTCAGGTAAAGGCAAACGGGACAAACCATCAGCATTGCCATGGTCAGCAGCAGGCCGGTACTTGATGGTGTAGTTGTGTGCTGCAAGCAGTAGTGCCCATCGCTGTAGCCTCGCAGCTGCCATGGAGGGAATCGCCTTGCTGGGACTGAGTATGGTTGTTAGGGGGCGATGATCAGTCAACAAAGTGAAGTGGCGACCATACAGGTCAGAGTGGAAGCGCCTAACTCCAAAGATGATTCCCAGTGCTTCTCGCTCTATCTGAGCATAGTTTTGCTCAGCTTTGCTCAATGTTCTTGATGCAAATGCAATGGGTTTCTCTTCACCACTCGGCAGTTTGTGGGAAATAACAGCTCCCACCCCATATGGTGAAGCGTCGCAGGCAAGGATAACTGGCAATGTGGAATCATAATGGGTTAGAACACTTTTGCTTGCAAGTTGTTCTTTTGCTTTACAAAAGGCATTGTTGCATTCTTTTGACCACTCCCACTTCACCTCCTTATGCAGCAAGGCATTCAATGGATGGAGAACGGTAGACATGTTTGGGACAAAACGTGCGTAGTAGTTAATGAGTCCCAAAAAGGAGCGCAACTGACTTGTGTCGGCTGGCTCAGGAGCGTCCAGTATGGCGCGAATCTTGTCAGGTGACTTATGAAGTCCTTTCGAGTCAATCACGTGTCCAAGATACTCCAGGGAACTCTTGAAAAACTCACACTTTTCTCTTTTTACTCTCAGACCAAACTGGTCCAATCGCTTGAGAACTGCTTTCAGGTTCTCTCAATGGTGAGCGTCATCTCTGCCGGTCACAAGGGTGTCGTCCAAAAAGCAATGGACATTGGGGAGTCCCTGCAACACTTGGTCCATGATTTTCTGAAAAATTGCAGGTGCAGACGTTATTCCGAAAGGTAATCGGTTAAAACGGAACAGGCCTTTGTGCGTCGTGATGGTGAGATATTTACGCGACTCCTCGCATACGGGCACCTGGAGATAAGCCTGTGAAAGATCCAGCTTGCTGAACCGATGTCCTCCGGAGAGAGAAGCAAAAAGATCCTCAATCCGGGGTATTGGGTAGTGTTCAACACATAGGGCCGGATTGATGGTAACCTTGAAATCTCCGCACATTCTCACACTACCACTCTTTTTAATTACTGGAACAATTGGGGTCGCCCAGTCGCTAAATTGCACTGGAGAGATCACTTCCTGTTGAAGGAATCGATCAATTTCAGCTTCCACCTTGGGCCTCAATGCGTATGGGACCACATGCGCCTGACAGAACTTCGGGTGTTGGCCTGGTTTTAATGTCAGGGACGTTTCAAACCCCTTCAATGTTCCAAGTGTTTCACTGAAAACTTGTACATGACACTTCAAGACATTTTCAAGTGTCTCGTCTGGTTTTGATCCTGTTCTTATTGTTTTTATTTCACGCCAGATCAATTTAATTTTTCTTAGCCACTCACGGCCAAGGAGTGAGGGTGAATTTCCTTTCACAACATATAATGGCAATCTGATATTCTGCTTATTTAACTCCACCCAAACTTTCAACATGCCTTCAGGTAACAACACTTCTCCTGTGTATGTTTTCAACACCACGTCAGTTTTTTGCAATTGAACATGGGCAAATTTGGTTTTGTACAGTTCCATTGATATCAGGGATACAGCTGCACCAGTGTCGAGTTCCATATCTATGAGATGATCTTCAATTCTGGGTCTGACCATCATCAAAGATGATGCTGCATTTTGCTTTTTAACAGCCATCCCTTTTTCCGTTTCTTCAACCATGGCTGTCACCATATGCAATGTCAATTCAGTGTCTGAATCAGATGTAGAATCCCTTTCACTTTCAGTAGTCTTGGCATCAACTTTATGAATTTTCCCTCTTTTAGATTTGTCAAACTGTTTCCTCGGTTTCATTTTAGCTTCATGTTTCTCTTTTGAGTACTTTTGGTCTTTCGTTTTATTTCTGCACATACGAGCGATGTGCCCTTTTCTTTTGCAGCTATGGCAGGGCTGCTCTCTGTAGTAACAGTCACTTTCTTTATGATTTGACTTGCCACAGCGAAAGCATTTATCTCCCCCTTGTGGTGAAGAGGCGAACATTGCGTGCACTTTTAGGGAGGTTTTAAGATGTTCAGCTTCTCTAGCCACCGTTTCCATTGACATCGAAATGTCCACAGCACGTTGAAAAGTTAATGTTTCCTCAGTTAACATTTTCCTCTGAATACTTTCATTGCTGAGGCCACACACGAATCTATCACGCAAGGCGTCATGCAAATGGATGCCAAAATCGCAATGTTCAGACAGTTTCTTTAAGACCGCCACGTACTGCGCAACGCTCTCTCCCTCTTCCTGATTCCTCTTGTGGAAACGGAATCTCTCGGCGATTATAATCGGCTTCGGTGAGAAGTGGTCATGTAGAACTTTTACGGGGTCCGCGTACTGCTTACTTCCGGGTTTATCCGGAGCCAGTAAACTACGGAGTAGTCCATAGGTTGTAGCTCCGATTACACTTAAAAACACGGCAACCTTCTTCTCTGCTGGGACATCATTTGCTTGGGCAAAATGTTCAAACCTCTCGACGTAGGATGACCATTGCTCCGCGGACTCGTCAAAGGCGTCAATACGTCCGATGATCGCCGCCATTCTCGTAGTCTCTCTCCCGCGCCAATAACAGCTTGGTCACCAATAGCAGCTTCCGCGACGTGGTTCTCCTCCGACTCAAACAGCACCAGTAGGTTCTTTAGACTCGTCGCCAGTTTGTAATGTCTTCCTATTACTCAAGTTAGTATCAATATACTAAATCACATTAAATGAAAAGACAGCCGACCAACACCGATGTAGTTATGTACTCCATGCTTTATTCTTGTTCTCGAGAGAGTGGGTGTACCTGAACCCTGCACGTAGTTGTGCGTTTACCGCGCCCCCCCCCCCCCCCCCCCCCCCCCGGTGGTATGGCTGACTAATTACACCAATACATCACACTGTGTGTGCGTGATGGTTGTGCGTTCACCGCTTGGCTGTTAAAGCCTGGAAACTTTCTCTGCCTTTTGGACTCATACGGTGCAGCTGGAAGAAAAAAAAAAATCATCATTCTGAAGGCGTAGCGGTGCGCCGCCTAATAAAAGCTCTAAAATTATTAATTAATACGTTTCTGTTGAATTTTATTTTATGTGCTACATAGATTTCCTTGTGCGCTGAGAATGTGCAAGTAGTGCGCGATTGCGCAAGCAAGCAGCTTAGAGGGAACATTGGTTATGATGCAATAAAGTAAATACACTATGAGTCAGTAAAGTACCCGTTCTCTACTTGTTCTGTAAAATAGTGGTGTGTGTGCGTGCGTGTGTGTGTGTGTGTGTGTGTGTGTGTGCCAGATAAATATCAGCTGTTTCCCACATTGACTGATGTGCTTTTGAAACTTTGATCTTGTCTTCATGGTGTTGACTTTCTAAATGTCTGTGGTGAATACATGGAGAACAAGCAGAGACTTTATCTGGATTGTCTTGTTGCTTTATTGCTTCAATTCAACAGTTGATCATTGACTTGACATTGTTATGCAGTATAGACTGATGGTATATTTCATGACTTATTGATTGACTGTTGTCACATTGAGCCAACAAGCAGAATCAAAAGACAAAATTCTCTCACAATATTTACATGCATTCATCTGATTGTTGACAAACGGATCAACAGTCAGAAGGTTGATCAGATGGATGAGTTGTTGAAAGGTCAAAGGTCCAGAGTGGAAACAGACCTCAGCTGTGTTTCCACAGTAATAAAGTTGTCATGTGGACTAATGACACATTATTAATCTGCGGGATGAATGGGCTGCAGAGGAAGAGAAACAACGTGGCACAAACATCCAGCAGGTGGACAACAGTCACCAGGAGCACCAACAGGAAGTGGCGTCCAGGCCCTGCCCACCCTGTGATTGACAGCCGGAGACACTGGGCAACAAACGTGAAGACAGAAGAAGAATCAAAGGTGAGAATTCAGCTCAGAGTCTCTCTGACGACTTCAGTCACACTTTCATCAACTCAGCTGAAGAACCTGAAGGAACATAAAGTCCAACATGTAGCGGCTGAGTGAAGGAGGTCTGGACTCTGTGGAGGAGCTCCATGGTTCCAGAGACGCTGTAGAAGGACAGAAGACCTGCTCTGTGGTCCAGGTGCACTCGCACTCTGGAGGACCGAGGACCTGAGACACGGGTACTCATGTTGTTGTGACGAAACCAATATTCACCTGGGTAACAATATAAACTCCAGGATTTGTCATTTGCTGTGTCTCAATTCAGGTTCTGCACCCTTGAGGCCGAGTGTCCTCCGTCTGAAGGAAGCGTTCTTAGAGTTCCCAGCCTAGAAGGACGGACCAAACCGCCTCCCTGGTAACCACTCGGGACGGTCTAGCCTTCGGCGTATTTCCTCGTTTCGTCACCGCCGTTCCCTCTGGCTGGCCAACCCCGGAAGTGACGTTTCTATAGTATCACGCTAACCATTGGTTTGCCATCTAACGATGCCGTTGAATGTTCAAATAAATAAAATCCTACGTTAAAACTGGATACTTTATGTGAAACGTCAATATTTAGATTTATATGTCGTGTCTTAACCAGTACATGCCGCTAATTTCAGCTGACTTCCCAGGATCCCACGATGCTTTGCAGCAGCACGCAAAGCATCATGGGATACCCAAGTACGCAAAGGATAGTAGCGGTGTATTCTTGGAATCGGCTAAAACGAGTGCGTATTTACGAGTGCGCATTTTGAGCGTCCTAAACACCCTCGGGAATTGGCACAAGCCTTCGCGCAGTGCAATGACGCAACTTCCTTTCAAAATGCGCACTTCAAGGATGCCGAGGAACCTGAATTGAGACACAGCAATTGAATCCAAATCTACTTTCCTCTGACCTTCCTGCTCTGCCAATGTTCCTGTAGGCCACTGCTACACCAACCCCCTAAAATAAACCACAGAAGTCCCTCCCCCTTCTCCACTCAACCTCCCAGTAACATCGTCCAGTCAGACCTTCTCTACTCAGGACCTGCTTCTTGTCAGTGAATCTGTCTGGATGATCACAATAAGACTGAACTTCCTCCATGAATGTCACTTTTCTGTTCTCCTCAGATAATAACAGACGTTTGTGCACTGTGCAGAACTTGCTGTATTTCATCTCTCAGCTTGGTCCAGCTGCTGCCACGTCCTCAAAGTATCTCAGAGGACGGATCTCCAGGCTGGAGGAGTCTGGAGACGCACTGAGTGCTGGCAGTGAGGAGAACCTGTGGAGAAACTGGCTGTGGTCCATTGTGTGTGAGATCTTCTCCAGCTCAGCGTCTCTCCTCTTCAGCTCCATCATCTCCTGCTCCAGCTTCTTCTCAAGCTCTTTGACTCCACTCACTGCTGCCCCCTGTGTGGATCTGACCTGCTGCTGCACCTCAGAGCGTCTTTTCTCCAGCAGACGGATCATCTGGGTGAGGATCTTCTCGCTGTCCTTCACTGCTTTATCAGCAGAGCCGTTGATGGACTCCACCCCCTTCAGGTCTTCCTCTGTGTGCTGGATCTTCTGCTGGATCTTCTGCCTGGTCTCCTCCAGCTCTCTCTGCCTCCCAGGCCTCTGTACTGCTGCTGACACTGTCTGATGACCTTTATGTTCATCCATACAGCATAAAGCACAGATGATCTTCTGATCAGTGCGGCAGAACATCTTCATCACCTCATCATGACGAGGGCAGATGTTCTCCTGGAGCTGCTGGCTGGGTTCCACCAGCTTGTGTCTCTGTAGGGGAGCAGCATCACGATGAGGCTGGAGGTGAGAGTCACAGTAGGAGGCCCGACAGACCAGACAGGACTTGAGGGCCTTCAGTTTCCTCCCAGTGCAGACATCACAGGCCACATCTCCAGCTCCAGCATAGCAGTGATCAGCAGGAGCATCTTGGAGTCCAGTCCCCCCACCCGCTGCAACGAAACTTGGCACGTTAACTTTACCGACACGTTAGCGTAGCGCGACAGCGATAGCGTGCTTCCCCCCCCCCCCCCCCCGTCAACGTTAGCGCAATTTCCAACCAGCACTGCAGAGAGAAGGGCAATATCCAGGTGGAGTGAAAATACATCCCAGTGCCCACCATCACAGGCATATAGACGTAGATGAGATACATTTACATAAAATACCAGAATGTTTGTCAATTTTTCATTAAAACATATTTTATTTATTTAGTTAGATAAAAATGTTTCCTCCCAGCACAATATGTATTTGTTAATTTAACTCACATTCCTGCCATCATCTTAACACAATTCAGTGTCACTTTTAAGTTGGAAAAGCTTAATAATTAAATTACTTAAATGGCACATTTCAAGTAAAACTGTTGCTATTTAGTCTATTTGTGGTGGTATGTGAGTTATACTTCCCATAAAAAGACTTCCTTTTACATCAAGAATATTTAAATTTCTCATCGATGACTCCCAAAGAGACAGACATATTCTGTCAAGTTCTAACCTGAAGACCACTCTGTCTGGTCCAAAAAGAATTATATTGAATTGAGAGCAGCTGTTCTTATTCTCTCTTTTTTGAGAGAGATTTGCTCAGATTTTCAGTTGACCTGTTGATTTGATTTCTCTGATTAAAATTAAAACAAAGTCTGATATTTGGCAGCTTGTTTAATTCTTATACATTTTTATAATAACATTCACGAGTTTTCGTTGTAAAAGTCATCATTTTCATATACACAAGTTGGACATCTAAAAGTATCGGTATCTGTATTGGTATCGGGATACTAGCCTTGGTATCACCTGGTATCGTATCGAAAGGAAAAATAGTGGTATTGCACATCCCTACTTCCACACACACACACACACACACACTATACTGTAAATGGCTGCAGTGTCCTTTACAAAAGTGCTACAGACGTCATTCAAACATCCATGTGTTTGTCTCATCAAGACCTATATTTTACATTTGACAGCCACTTAAAAAAAAATGCAGGTCAAAAATATGCATCATTTGCATACACAGGCATATGATGATTAGACCTCTTCTCCCTCTTTGTCAACACACAAATGCCTGCAGTTTCCTTTAGAAAAGTGCTACAGACGTCATTCAAATACCTACGTGTTTGTCTCATCAAGGCCAATATTTTACATTTGA
>NW_027466068.1:4967500-5027500 GCF_046127955.1 Nelusetta ayraudi | reverse complement strand
ACTTTTTACATTTCAAAACACAGATCCATACCCGACTTCGACTTGAACTTATTAATCATGTCGTTTCCCACATTCAATCTTACTCATATACATTTAAATATTCACATTTCTACTGAATAAACATCCCATAACGTTAAACGAACACTAACGTAACCGAGCGTCAACCCCGCCTCCTGGTAACCTAGCAACGTTCTAGCCGTTGTTTCCTCTTCGCTAGGTAATCACTCGGAGACGATACATTCAAAACGTAAATTTAACTCACATACCCTCGATCTCAGACTTCAATTACGAAACAGCCACACATACATTTGCTCTTATTTTCAACCATTTCCCCTTCTCACCTGTGGAAGCACAACAGATAACACACACGTTAACGTCCGCTACGACGGTTCGTTCCACATAGGTCTCACGAGCCACTTGAGAGACCTCTCTAGCGTTATTCCCCGGGGCGAACACGACCTCCACTGGTAGAAGTGGGTAACTGCACCCTGCTCACTGATCACTCTCACACACGCCACAAACCACAACAAAAGCAGGAACAGTGCTTTGCCACAATTATGCTACATAAACACGTCCTGGTCCCCTCTGGATCCTCTTTTCCGGTCCTCGCGATCACTCTCTTGGCTGCGGTGGGCATGGTTCTGCCCGCGGTGTCTTCCTTTGTCAGGGCATTCTCTGGCCCAGTGACCCATGCGGCCGCAGATGTGGCACGCCCCCTTTTCGCCTCTGTCTCCGCTAGTCGCCCTTCGTCGGTTGTCGTTGTTCCTGTAGGGCCGTCTCGCCGTGTCACTGAGGTGCTTTATCATGGTGAGGGAGGCACGCTTTATCTTCTTGTCCTCTGCATCGCTGGCCTCCTGCAGAAGCCTCTCAGCGTGCACTGCATGACGTCGGACCTCTGTCAGCCGGGCATCTTCAATCCCCACGCAGCAGCTTCTGTTAACTGCTTTGGCGATCTGGGGGAGCAGCCCTTGTCTGAAAGCAGTGATGAGGCTGGCCGTTTGGTTGACGGCAGTCCTGATGAACGTGGCGACGCTGCGGCATCGATGCTGGAGTGCGCAGGGTTGTACGGTGGTAGCGTTGGATGAGGGCAGGCGGGAGGAGGGAAGACAGGCATGTCCAGGAGAGGGTCCCTCGGGCCTGTAAGAGAAGGATACAGACGATTTGGTGCATTTGAATGCTCGTGTGTGAGTGGCTCCTTTTCTCCCTCCTCTGGGGAGTGTGTGTGAGTGTGTGCACCCTCTGCCGTTATCTCTGTCACCCCTGTGCTCCAGCGCCCAGCGCTGTTCACACCTTTCTTTACTTGTTTCCTGTCCCTGACCTCTGCTTCAGGTTTCCAGAATGAAAAACACCTTTCATGATCTTTGATGATTTGAATCTCCCACCTGTTTGGGTTTTTCTTTTTTGTAACCTTTCCCTCGGCTATATTCAGTTTATCCCGGAGGTTTCTCAATTCCTCCATACTCAGTGATCCCCCCTCTGGGAAACCATACTTTTCAACCCAAACATCCGACATATCAAGACAATCTGGACCGTATTTTTTCCGCATGTCGTCCACAATTTGTCCCCCCTGGGGAACTGCAGCAGCCACTTTGCTCTGGTTCTTCCCCATCCCTGTCTAGACTTATTACTTGTAGCTGCACAGGCGTCCCTGTGCCCCCTTTTTTTAATCAGGCGCAAAAAGGTCGAGAAAAAATTCACCCCTTCGGTACTTAGTCACCAAAGGTTTTGCCCGCTCAGCCCTCACCAACCTTCTTGGATATCTGGTGAGCGGGACAGGCCCGCGATATGACCTTGACTGGCGCGATATTATGATTTAGCGTACGTTACGCTCAACGTCATTCCGTGCGGCAGGTAAAAAAAAAGGTGGTGTTGTCCCGGGTGTCCCAATTCCATCGCAAGCCGATCGGAGCCGATTATCACCCGGGTCGTTTGTCGGGTTGGTTGACCCGTTTTGTCGTGCAACAGCTGCAACTGCAAACTGCAGGCTTCAATTTACCGACGCCTTACACATGTGATGGCATGGAGACGCATTGTAGCAACATCAGACCCCTCAGAGAGAATCTTCTCCAAAACAGGGCAGATATTTACAGAGAGAAGAAACAGGATCAGCCGCACAAAGATGAGGCTCTTGGTTTTTCTCATTGTCAATCTTCACTAAAGGACAAAACTGTTATCTGAATGCTGATTTTTTTTTCTTTTTGTTTTACACATTTTAATTTATATTTTGTTGTGTGAGTTTCTGTAAGCGTATGTTGTTTGACTTTACATTTGTGTAGTAGTAAAAAACTAAACGTTTAAAATTGGTAATAGTTATTTAGATAGAGGCACCTAGACCCACCTGTGGGTCATAACACCCCCTCTCTTAAGAACTAAACCCTATTAACATACCTACAAACAAAACTAAACAAGAAAAACCTCAGTTCCCCTGAAATAAGAATTCCGCAGCTAGTCCGCAGCTATTTTTTTTTTTTTAAAGAAAAAAAAAAGAAGTGAAAAAGTGGGAGTGAAAAAAAGAGTGCAGCTGAGCAGAAGCGCTTGTCGACCGTCGCGGAGCTGTTCGCGTCTGGTGTGAACCAGTTGGAGCCTCGCTCGCGAAATTCGTTGGCGCGGCGCTTCCGCTTCCATTGAAATGAATGGCACGAGCCGCGCGCCTGTTCGTGTCTGGTCTGAACCACTACATTCAGTGCGTTTACATGGCACTAGAGAAAATCGAATTATTGCCTTAGTCCGATTATGATCGGAGAACTCACGTGCATGTAAACACCTTACTCCGATTATGATTGGAGTTTGAGAACTCCGATTGGAATCGGAGAACTCCGATTGAGACACCCAGATAATGCGATTGGAATTCGAATTTCTCTGCCATGTATACGCCTTAATCGGACTATTAACTGGACAATGCAAGTGCGCATGCGCCACGCCTCGCTCTCGCGACTCATGACCGCACAACTACGTCGTCTAACAAAACAGACGGCGCGAAACAACCTGGCAAACGCGAATAAGAATGTTGACATTTGGAGAGAGGATGAGACCGGGGCGATGCTTTCTCTTCTAAAAGAGATGGACATATTAAAATAACGCGCAACGGAGACCTTTTTAAAAAGGGTAGCGCAGCAAATGCAGGGCTCCGGCTTTGCGCACCCCTGAACAAATACGTATTCCTTCGTATTTATATTTCTACCTTTTCGTTCACATTTTTTGTAAGTTAGAAGAATTTCAACTTTGTAAATAAAAGCACAGCAAAGAGATGTTTTCCTGATTTGTTTTTATTTGGGTAATTTCGCTGTTATTCTGCTGGAAACGGCGTGCAGCGGCACCAGCTTCCTCCACGGTCGGCACTTTAATGAGCGTGTGTATAACTGAAGACACCGTTCCTTTGCAAAACCTGTACACAAACTCTCCCACCAGTCTGCTCCGAACCCGAATCCAACAAGAACGAGAGTTTGGGGTCCGTAGCGACGGCACAAAGCGTAGCATCGAAGTGTTGTTGTAGCCCTCCAACAGCA
Organism: Nelusetta ayraudi; assembly: GCF_046127955.1. Lineage (NCBI taxonomy): Eukaryota > Metazoa > Chordata > Actinopteri > Tetraodontiformes > Monacanthidae > Nelusetta > Nelusetta ayraudi. The sequence continues at coordinate 5,023,994 of NW_027466068.1, read as the reverse complement.
AACAACGTTCTTGTCTGCCTTTTAAAATAACCAGGAGCACAAGAAATAGGGTACACCTTATCTGCAAAGCAAGTAACACGTACATTATGAACTATCGTTCCATGTCATAGATAGATTTAATATAGATTTAATATGTCAACCGAAAGCAGCTGACCGGCTGAAAAGACTCACTCCACCCCCTAGTGTTGGGAGGAGGACCCGTCAATAATTTGAATTTCTCAGCTGCATGTATACGGGGACCAAGGTGAGAACTCCGATTGGACGAGAAAACCGAATGATTGCTTAGTCCGATTAAGCTCTGCATGTAAACGCACTCATTGATTAACATGGGCGCTGAATGGAAGCGCTTGGCGATTCGCAGCGCTTCACTTCCTGTGTGAACCGGGCGTAACTTTTCAACATTTTGACGTGGCAGACGCGGGATGATCGTTTTCTATCAGGAGTGTGCACTACATAATCTGTATCGGAAAGTTTGCGCTCCACGACATACGGACCAGAAAAACCAGCCTGCAAACCGGAACCGGGTAACGGCAACAATACCAACACTCGGTCGCCTGTCTCAAAAACTCGAGCCACAGCTTTCTTGTCAAACTGACGCTTCATTTTAGACTGGCTGGCGACAAGAGTTTGGTGAGCAGTTTCACAAGCACGATGCAAGCGTTCACGGAAAAAAAATTACGTAATCTAACACATTATTCTCTACTCGTTTAACATCGGTAAGCCACTTACCCCTTAACAGACGCAAGGGTCCTCTCACCGAACATTAAATCAGCTGGGCTGAACCTGAGGGACTCCCACACATACAATCGACGACTGAAGATACACTTTATGCTGCGGAACCATCACTGTGCTCATTTTAACCCCCCGCCCCCCACACACACACACACACACACACACTAAAATATACGAATTGCAGTAGGTTGGTTTTGTTGCTCTTGGTTGTCCGTTAGTTTTTTGAGAGTTAGTAGTAGATAGATCCCTAGATAGTAAGTTTGATAGATGGATAGAAATAGATAAGTTAGTTAAAGTTACACACACGCACATATATATATATACATATATATATTAACCTCTTTCAATGAACTCGAAAACATACATGGTCAAAATCCATATTATTATTATGTTGTTGTTTTTTTTAAATGCTCATACAAAACAAAAAAAAAAGTGTCACATCCACTTGTAGTGCATTATTTTTGCCAGCAAGCTTCTCTTGTTACGACTGACCACATTGACCCATATTTTCCATATACTCACCTGAATCAACGACCTTCCCCGAGGTGATCGGTGGAGTGACACGCAACCAGCACGTGACCTCTACGACGAGCTTCCACCCACGGAAGTGCCATAGGAGGACACGGATTAAATAGTATGGCTTGTCCACTAGAAGGCTGTATTATGGTGTACATAATATAAAACTTCTGCCCAGTTCTGCTTGTATTGCAATGGTTGGTGTTCCTGAAGTTTCATTTTTCGTCCCTTTTTATTTTTTACATCCATGTTTGTGATGGAATAGTATTGTGAATCGCTAGCTCGCATTGCATGCTGGGAAACAGCGTCACTCAAGGAAGTTTTGGCTTCGCTGACACGGTCCTGAAGGGAAGTGGGTTTTATTGCACTGGAACGGGATGAATGTGTTTAATCAAGCAGTACAAACCTGATTAATTGTCTTAATACTTCACTTCGAATGGCCATATTGTTTAGGATTAGAATTAGATGACAACTTCTTCACAATATTTGCAACTATTCAATTTGACCAGCAGGTGTCAGTAGAAGACGAAATTTCATGTTGACTATTTCCTAATGGAAGAGCTCTCTTTACGTTGGGTTTTTCTCATAATTATTTGAAGTGTAGGCCTGTAGTTGATGAGGAATCACGGTGTGCTAACGCTACTCAAACAGCTTCGATGAAAAAAGGGAGTGTGATTTGGGTTTGTGGTACATTATGACAATCTTGGACTTGCAAGACTGAGGCGACGGTTCAATTCCCATCAACGTGTATTATATATGTGTTATTTAGCTCATCTATTCTACATTTTAAATAGATCACATTTGACATCTCACCCACTGAACACTTACTATTGAACATATTTTTAAACTATGGGCTATTTAGTCTTGTTTTAGGATATAATATAATTCATTGCACAAACTGTCAGGCTAAGTATAGAGCTATAGTCTACTACAATCAGTCGTGCCAAAAAAGAGACATTGTCTTTATTTTTCATTTTTATTTTATTGTGTCAGCATTGAACCGTACAACCATGTAGTGTTGTCCAACAAGAATGCATGGCGAATCAAATCCCAAACAACCTATGAAACAATGAACACGTTTCTATTGCACTTCATTTTATTGAGCACTAGATGACCTCCTCGAGCACTGTGTCATTGAAGCCTCGAGTAATGAACCATTTTTTGAAACAAGTGTCGAAGCTTCAACAAAGCCTCCATCGGCCATCACTACCTACGGCCGCGTGCTCTCACACCATTTCAGAAGTGACTAACTGCAGAGTTGGGAGTGGAGGAGGGATGACAGTCAGGCTGGCTCGACTGCTCCTCCTTCTCAGCCGTGGCGCGTCCAATCAGCAGCCGACATCCAGGACCGCACCTGCAAGGCGTCATCCTCTCTCTCTCTCTCTCTCTCTCTCTCTCTCTCTCTCTCTCTCTCTCTCTCACACACACACAAAATAAATTGTGTTCAATCATGTTAAACTTGGTTGGGGCACAGCCATGGCTCTTTATATTTTATTTTTATTTTATTTTGTATTTTATTTTGAAGTTAGCGCTTTGCATTCTGGGCGATCCTCAGTACAGAGGAAGCCCATGAAGCAGGTGAGACGGTCTCCTCCCTGCTGAGACAGAAATTAATGCAATAAGTTGAGCTATGCTTCATCTAACTGTGTTTCAGTGTTTAAATGTGTGCTGGTGTCTTTCATTTAATTTTTTTTTTTTTTTTTTTTTAGCAAAGTTCTTTTTTTTTTATTGCTATTAAAAACGATTAGCATGCTAGCATGTCCATTAGCAGCACAGAGCTCTCATACGGAGCACGTTGTCTCTGCAGGAGGTGACCAAGTTTCACGGAGCAAGTTATGGTTGTGTCCCATTCTGTTTCAGGTATGTGTGTGTAACTGGAAGAATGTTACAGTGTATAAAAATGGAGCTTTAGGGAGCGAATTATTGAAATTGCCAATGTCATTTTTTTGTATTTTGTAGAAAAATGTATTTTATTTTTAATATTATTTGTATTGTAGAAACAACAACTATACGATCACTACTTCAGTACAGAGGAAGCCCATGAAGCAGGAGGTGACCAAGTTTCACGGAGCAAGTTATGGTTGTGTCCCATTCTGTTTCAGAGAATAAAATGCTGCTCCACACCTGACTTCTGCAAGTCTTCATTATACAGCAAGCAGGACAGAATAGGAGAGGTCACATTGGTGCCGTGACTCGAGACTCTTTTGTTGTGCTACCGATGCTGCAGAGCGACCCGGGGACTGTTCTGCTGCTGCTGTTCATCTGCGGTCACTGAAGTCGGTCAGATGTGTTGCTTTTGTGCAGTGTTAGACATCAGATAGAGGGTTTATGTACTTTTATTTGATTTTTTTTTTTTTTTTTTTTTTTTTCCAGTTTCCAGTCTAGGCCTTTTGTGGTTTCATCCTTTTGTTTTGTGGTATTGTGTTTTGTTAACTTTTTGGAAAGATGAGTAATCCTCAGGGTAATGTTTTTGTAACTCCTTTTGGTGCTGGCAGAGGAAGGGGTTTTATGCATCCTTCAACTTTACTGTTTGAGAGTCCTGTTCAGGGGGGGGGGTGTAGTGTTGGGTAATCAGTGTACACCTGGGCGCCCCTTGCTCAGTACTGGTGTTATCCCTCCCCCCAACTCAGATGCAAACCCTCATGCCCTTGCTAGCCAGGGCACACATTCCCCTGTCCCGGACAGGCACAGCATGTGTTCCCCTGCACCTACCCCTGATGTTATTGCTGCTAGTATTGTAGGTCAGATGGGTGATGCATTGATTCAACAGGTCAGCCAGCGGGTGGCACAGGACATTATCTCTCACCTCAGTGCATCTGTCACTACCCCTTTACTCAGTGCTGCCCCTTCACCTGCCCATGCTGATATGCTAGCCAGTTCCCCTTTACATAGTGCTACCCCTCGACCTAGCCATGCAAATGTGTCTGCCACAAATGCTTTTGACGTGTCCCATTTGCAATATGTCCCTCATCGAAAGCTGAAGGAGCCCCCCTGCTTCAGAGGAGACAACTCAGACTCTGTTTCCGTCCAGGAGTGGGAGGAGCTCATGAGGAGTTTCATTAAGAGGGGGAATCTGTAACCTGAGGAACAAGCGGAGGAGATCCTTGTTCATCTTGGTGGCAAAGCAAAGGATGTTGTCAGGTTTGGGACCAGGAACAGTGGTATTAACATCACCTGTAACCCCGATGCCATTTATGGTCTCTTGCGGAAGCACTTTGATTCTGTTCCGTGTTCACCACTCCCATTAGCAGACTTTTACACCACTCTTCCTGGGAAGGGTGAGGATGCCTTTGACTACTGGCTTAGACTGAACCGCGCTGTTGACTTGGCCATTGAATGTCTGAAGGAGCAAGGAAAGTCACTGAATGACTCAGTGATCCCAACAGCTGCACATCTGGATCATCAACAGGGAGAAATGACTCTGAATATGACATTTACACCATGGAAGAAATCAAATATTGATTCTTTATTCAGGCTGGAGAACTGCTGGTTGACAAAGCTCAGCTGTGATTGGCTGCTCTCAGCTCTGAAGTCCAACCCCTCCCACCTCAGAGAGCTGAACCTGAGTTGGAACCACCTTAAGGATTCATCAGTGAAGGAGCTGAGTGGTTTTCTGCAGAGTCCAGACTGTAAACTGGAGACTCTGAGGTCAGTTCACCCTCTTCACTCTACAACTTCTATCACTCTTGTTGTTGTTGTCATGATTTTCACTTCACTGCTGTTGGAAATTCAATTTGCAGACACTTTTTTTTTGATAATGAATGAAAGGGCGTGTTTTCATTGCCTCACCTCGCCTCGCCATGGTATGGTGTTAGGGTGTTTGCACTGGCCGCTGCACAGTTGTAGGGGGCGCTGTTTTGGTACCTCAATCCCCCAGGGTCCGAGCAAGACGAAGCGAGTTTAGTGGTGACGTAGCGACGAGCAGGGCACTGGATTGGCTCCGTGTCCGCGTCGATGTTCCCTGTCAGAGCGGACATCCACGCCAACTCCTTTGACACAGAACTTCCGTGTCAGGTACATTTTACCGTGAATACAAGTAGCTACTATTGGTGTTGTACAAATACATTTATGTGTATACAGTTTTTGAAAACAGCTTTTTCAATACATGTTTACTTTCGTCTTTTGGGGAGAGGCAGGCGAACCGGGAATGCCCTCGACGTCGCGAGTGTGTTCAACCATATTCGCGAAAACGACAAACGGCAAATGGCGAAGCGCTCGGTAAAGAAAACAAACAATCGAGTTGCTCCTGCATGAGGCGCGGTAAGCTAGGGAACCCCAGGAGTCTTGAGGAGAGAAGAAATACTGATTCGTCGAGAGGACGTGGCTCTTGGCCGCGAGGAAGCCTCAAACACCGCGGCATATAACAAAGTCGTCCTTGGCTCGCTAGGGCAGCTATTTCAAATAAGGAGGCGTGTTTACTGTCTGTTTTTCTGTTTGTTTGTTTTTAAATAAACGCTATTTCCCGTTGTATCCGTCTCGTGTTTACTTTTGGTGAAAATATGAAGGTTGAACTACACATTTGCTCGCATGGAAAACGAAACAATAAATTATAAATGTTGCTGCATAAATGATCAACTGTGACTTCAGTGAGGGAAAGTGTTCTTTCTTGAACAGAAAAGCAACCACAGACCAAGCAGCAGGTATGAAACAACTTCTACTTTGTCCATCGCTGCGCTGTTGTGTATGGCACAGAAGTGATGCTGGGGAAAACATTGTCCCGCTTTACCGTGTCGACTCCGCCCACGGTCTCTTAATCACAGAGCCAATGAAAACGCAATCGTACCGAGGCAAACCGTGGTGAGGCAAGGCAATGAAAACACGCCCTAAACTGGGCTTGAAGGTACAGTGGGTAAAATCCTCCCATCTAGTGGTCAGATTGCAGACTGCTTTTGTTGCAGATTCTGAAGTCGACGTTTCACTTTGATGTTCAGAGTGATGACACCCTGGTAAAATTCCATCGTTATAAACTCTCCATCATTTCTTCTCTATTCAGGTTGGAGTACTGCTGGTTGTCAAAGCTCAGCTGTGATTGGCTGCTCTCAGCTCTGAAATCCAACCCCTCCCACCTCAGACAGCTGGACCTGAGTCAGAACCAGCTGCAGGATTCATTAGTGAAGGTTCTGAGTGGTTTTCTGCAGAGTCCAGATTGTAAACTGGAGACTCTGAGGTCAGTTCACCCTCTTCACTCTCCAACTTCTATCACTCTTGTTGTTGTCGTCATGATTTTCACTTCACTGCTGTTGGAAATTCAATTTGCAGACACTGGTTTGTGTTTGAAATGAGTGGAACTGGGTTTGAAGCAGGGGTGTCCATTAGGTCAATCGTGTGGAGTCCTCGTCACTTCCAGCAGGTAGAATGGTTCAGGCAGGAACTCAGTCATCTTGGTCATAATGTACGATGTGCTGGATTTTGTTTTTATATGTGCTGGATTTTACAGTCAAAGGTAAAAGAGACGAATCGGCTTCTGCACCGCTCAGATCAAATAAAGAGACATAAAGCAGATTTCATTTTAAATCTGAAACTATAATAATTGTTAAAATCAATGTATACTTCAGATACCTGCATTCTGTATGAGAGCAGACAGGGACAGCAAAAAGAGTTTGGCTGTTGTTTTCTTTAAATACACGCCAAACTACCGTGCTTGTCGCGTGAGCTTGCAATCCTGGCGTAAACTGACGGAGACGCCTCACTCACAAAATACGCTTCAAAGTCACGCACAGCAGAAGCACCGGAGATCCTGGGAGATGCTGCTAGCAAAACATCTGCGTTACACACACACACACACACACACACACACACACACACACACACACACACACACACACACACACACACCGATTGTATAGTAGGTAGATCTTTTTGACTTGGTCATTTTAAAAGTAGCTCGCATGTTGAAAAAGTGTGAGCACCCCTGGTTTAAAGGTACAGAGTGTAAAATCCTGCCATCTGGTGGTCAGATTTCAGCGCTCATTCACTCACCCTCTCTCCTTTGTTGAGTGTCAGATTCTAAAGTCGACTTTTGACTTTGATTCTCAGAGTGATGACACCCTGGAAAAACTCTCCATCATTATAAACTCTCCTTCATTTCTTCTTTATTCAGGTTGTGGAGGTGCAGTTTGTCAAAGCTCAGCTGTGATTGGCTGCTCTCAGCTCTGAAGTCCAACCCCTCCCACCTCAGACACTTGGACCTGAGTCAGAACCAGCTGCAGGATTCATTAGTGAAGGTTCTGAGTGGTTTTCTGCAGAGTCCAGATTGTAAACTGGAGACTCTGAGGTCAGTTCACCCTCTTCACTCTACAACTGCTGCAGTTATTGTTGTCATGACTTTGAATTGAGTTTGTTGGAATTCACTTTGATTCCATTAGAAATGTGTAAAACTGGTTTTAAATTACACACACACACACACACACACACACACACGTATGCGCACATACGCACTCACGCACGCACACACGCGCGCGCGCGTGCACACCCACCTGTGAATGACACTCTCCATCATTTATTCCGTATCCAGGTTGGAGAGGTGCAGGTTGTCAAAGATCAGCTGTGATTGGCTGCTCTCAGCTCTGAAGTCCAACCCCTCCCACCTCAGAGAGCTGGACATGGCTGAGAACTATCTTCAGGATTCATCAGTTAAGGAGCTGAGTGGTTTTCTGCAGAGTCCAGACTGTAAACTGGAGACTCTGAGGTCAGTTCACCCTCTTCACTCTACAACTTCTATCACTCTTGTTATTGTTGTCATGATTTTCACTTTACTGCTGTTGGAAATTCAATTTGCAGACACTGGTTTGTGATAGTAATGAATGAAACTGGGCTTGAAGGTACAGTGGGTAAAATCCTCCCATCTAGTGGTCAGATTGCAGATTGCAGATGCTGAAGTGGACATTTCACTTTGATTTTCAGAGTGATGACACCCAGGAAAAACTCTCTATCATTATAAACTCCATCATTTATTCTCTGTTCAGGTTGTGGGGCTGCAATTTGTCAGAGCTCAGCTGTGATTGGCTGCTCTCAGCTCTGAAGTCCAACCCCTCCCACCTCAGAGAGCTGGACCTGAATATGAACCCCCTGAAGGAGTCATCAGTGAAGGAGCCACTGATGGATCTTGTCTACAGCAGTGACCATCAACTGAAGAGTGTGAGGTTAGTACTGGTTTGGAAGCAGTGGATGATTGTTCCAGCACCAAAGCCAGTTGATCCCACAGCAGAGGTCCAGTGTTCCCAGTCACAGTGTGAGAGGAGGATGGTGACGTCCAGCTGCTCCTCATTCATCCAACATCTGCTGCCAAACTGCTTCTTCTCTCAGTTCACCACCCAATTATTGATCAGTTCATCTTCATCAGGCCTCAATATCAGTCCAACACTCCATGGTCACATGACCTTCTGATGTTCCACACTTGACATGTGACTGAGAGTCTGCTTCTTCTCACCAGTCACTCCATCATCTCCATCAACAGTCAACGTCTCTGTGATGATGCGTTCAAGGACCGTGAGTCCTGACTCCTGCTGTCTCTTCTTATCTTTGCAGGTGGTGGTGAGGATGAGGAGAGTGAAGAGGAGAGCTCCATCTACTGGTGGCTGACAGAACTACAACCAGTGGAGCCAAACAGCAAGCTGCACGCACCAACACTGTGTGGGTGTGTCACGACCTTTGACCCCAGTGCAGCCTGGTGGCTGGCGGACTGCTTCTCCCTACAAGCTGCTGTGGTTACTGGGAGAGACGTCCCAGAAGCCACTGGTGGAGCTGAATCCTCAGTGGAAGAAGCAGGACTTGGAGCAGCTGCTCAGTGAAGGCAGCAGCAACACAACCACTGCTTCTGCTCTCATCATCCACGGCTGGAACATCTCAGCATGAAGGTTCCACACATCAACAACACACTGCTCTGCTCTCACTTCAGACTTCTATAACATCTTCATTTTCGAGGTGAAAAATACTTTTCAAGAGACTTTATTTCTGCTTCATGATCTTAAATAAGGAAATCATGTGGAAAAGATAAAGTGATTCACAACACCTGTGATGGGAACTCAAATCATTATTGAATCATAAGTAAGACAAAAAGAAGTTTCCCTCAAAATAATTCATGGTTTTGATGCTTGCCAGATGTTTGTGTGGAGATTTCAGAAGGACATCAATGAATCAGAAGGAAACCAGATCATTTATTTTATGTGATTATGTTATACCATCCTAACTTTGTTACGAGCTCAAACATTATATTTCAATGATTCAATATTCTGACAATAAAAGCCATCACAACCTGTGTGACCTTGAACCTCAACTGACGTTTAATTTCTGCTGCTTTAACACTTTGATTATATATCTCCTGAAGTCCTGCCATGGGGATTCTCCATATCTGAATAACTTGTGTACTCAAACCTTCTGTAGGCCATACCCACTTCTCCACTAGGTCTCAACATACACCACATGAATCAATGAAAATAAATCTCACTTTTACAAACAAATCCAATTCAGTTCAAATATAATTTAAATTAAATAAATGATACATTATAATTAATCACCAACAGATAAATCAATGCTGGATATGAGGTGGTTTGCCCTCTCTGGGTCGGTGGGGAGGCCCTGCCTCAGGGGGAGGAGTTCCAGCATCTCGGGGTCTTGTTTGGGACGCCTCCCTGGGGAAGTGTTCCAGGCATGTCCCACCAGGAGGAGACCCTGCTGGAGGGACCAGGTCTCTGGGCTGGACTGGGAAGCCTTGGGGTCCCACTGGAGGAGCTGGAGGAGGTGACTGGGTCCAGGGAAGTCTGGGGGTCTCTGCTGAGGCTGCTGCCCCCGAGACCTGACTCCAGATACGGCAGTAGAAGATGGATGGATGGATGGATGGATGGATGGTTGCCAGGTGATAGAACATTTCATAAAAACAGACTCTGCATTATAACTTCTATTCCACTCTAAATAACCCACTCCAATATAACTGCACTCGTCCTTCTCTCACATTACATTGGATCACAATGACCAAACAACACAACAAAGACAATGATCCAACTGTACTGCCACTTCCAGACTCAGTGTAGGTCTGTAGGCCTCTTGGACCTTCATGTGAACCACTGCGTGTTGACTGGAGGTGAAACATGGCTGACTGCTGTCCTCCTACCTGGACAATGCAATCTCACTTTCAATCTCACAGCCACTAAAAAACCTGATTGTGATTGAGAGGTCCTCAGCAGCCAATCATTGTTGGGAGTCCAGCCTTCAAACACTCCTCCTGAATCCACAGTCACATCTGTGAGCATCTGGAACTTTGGCCCTGATCCTCCACACCACACAACTTGGGATGACAGCGCCACCTACCTGGATCCTTTCAGCAGCCAGTCCATGCTCTGACCCGTTTCCACTGTGGCCTGTTGTGTCATCTGGACCGGAGTCTGGATCATCAGTGTCCAGGTTCATGGAATCTGTCAGAGTGCCGCCGTCCTGTCATGTAATGATAGAGAATCACTCTATTTATACTAATGTGCAGAACCACTAGAGTGTCATTTCTTCACTGCTGTCAGCAACAAGCATTTGGTGTCACACTGGTGTACAACACTTATGGGCTAATTAATAAGAAATGACATATTTAGGAATCACCCGCAATGCCCAGATTGTTGCTGCTTATCTGCTGATATGAGCCGTCAACTGTTGCAATATAGAACCACGGGCAGGAAATTACAATTAGTGTAGAGCGTATTATAATTTAAAAGTTTACTAACGGTAGTTCTTTAAAGAATTTAGCAGGGATGGAACAGCCTAACGTGACGACGTCACTTGTAAAACGGAAGGAGCTCAACTTTCTGTCACGGTGAAAACTCGGTGTTACGTCCCGTCTAGGGGGACCGAGACGCAACGTGTGGGACACCTTCCCCCACTCCCAAGCCTCATTAATTTCTCACGGCAGTTGGCGGTTTTCAACAAAAACATTTATGAATCAGTAAATGAAATAAACAAAACAACTTAACCGGTGGGCAGCAAAGGCTTCAGGGTGGGCCCAGGCCAATATAATAAACCAAACTCCAACTAGCTCGCCTTAAGAACTAACTAAAGAAAGAAAGAGAAGCCAAATACAGAAAGGCTAACCTCCCTACATACTTAATAAACAGGAGAAAAGAGGGGACAAAGAAAATGGCAGCCCACCCCTACGGCTGCGTGCTCCAACACCATTTCAGAAGTGACTAACTGCAGACTTGGGAGCGGAGGAGGGACGACCGTCAGGCTGGCTCGACTGCTCCTCCTTCTCAGCCATGGCGCGTCCAATCAGCAGCCGACATCCAGGACCGCACCTGCAAGGCGTCATCCACTCTCACACACACACACAGACACAAACATAGAGGCACCTAGACCCACCCGTGGGTCATAACACCCCCTCCCTTAAGAACCAAACCCTATTAACATACCGACAAACAAAACTAAACAAGAAAACCCTCAGTTCCCCCGAAATAAGAATTTCGCAGCTAGTCCACATGTACACGTGATAATGCATCTGCCAACACAATATCAAGATCCCTAGATAGTAAGTTTGATAGATGGATAGAAATAGATAAGTCAGTTAAAGTTACACACACTATATATATATATATATAACTCCAAAACATACATGGTCATAATCCATATTATTATTATGTTATTGTTTTTTTTAAAATGCTCATACAAAACAAGAAAAGTGGAGGGAGAGTGATCTGAATTGGGTTCAGTGAGCATCACATCCACTTGTAGCGCATTATGTCCAGCAGCAAGCTTCTGTTACGACTGTTCACTTTTCCATTTCCATTCACTCGTGAACTCAACCGCAACGATTGTTGGAGCGACGCAGCATCCAGCACGTGACCTCTACGACGAGCTTCCACCCACGGAAGTACCATAGGAGGACACGGATTAAATAGTATGGCTTGTCCACCAGAAGGCTGTATTATGGTGTACATAATATAAAACTTCGGCCCAGTTCTGCTTGTATTGCATTGTATTGGTTGGTGTTCCTGAAGTTTCATTTTTCGTCCCTTTTTATTTTTTACATCCATGTTTGTGATGAAATAGTATTGTGAATCGCTAGCTCGCATTGCATGCTGGGAAACAGCGTCACTCAAGGAAGTTTTGGCTTCGCTGACACGGTCCTGAAGGGAAGTGGGTTTTAGTGCACTGGAACGGGATGACTGTGTTCAATCAAGCAGTACAAACCTGATTAATTGTCTTAATACTTCACTTCGAATGGCCATATTGTTTAGGATTAGAATTAGATGACAACTTGTTCACAATATTTGCAACTATTCAATTTGACCAGCAGGTGTCAGTAGAAGACGAAATTTCATGTTGACTATTTCCTAATGGAAGTGCTCTCTTTACGTTGGATTTTTCTCATAATTATTTGAAGTGTAGGCCTGTATCTGCACACAATTTGTAATTCGTCCCAGCGCCCTGAGCTGTAAATTTGGACGGTGTAAAATGAAAATGGCCAGCTGCAGCAGAAAAGTGGACCCATATATATATATGTATATATATATATATATATATACATATATATATATCTGCAATTCATATTTTAACGGTTTATATAGACCCCTCAGGCTCCATTCAAAATGGGGGTTATTGTAGGAGAGTTGCAGTCAACTGAGATTTGGAGAGAGTTTGGATTACTAGATTTTGGATAGCGTTTATAGTTTGGAGTGTTTGAGACTAGATAGCGTTTAGTTTGGAGATAGTTTTGAGAGCTTAGGGAGAGAGTGAGGAGAGGAGAGGTGATAGGATGGAGCCCCCTGTCCTGTACATCAATGTCCATGTTACACAAGCATCTATGCCAGGGGTGCCCATTACGTCCATCGCGATCTACTGGTCAATTGCGAAGGGAGTTTGGGTCTATCGCATGGAGAGAGAGAGGGAGAGAGAGAGAGTGAGTGTGTGTGTGTGAGAGAGAGAGATCCGCGTCAATTACAGCAGGTAGAATCGTTCAGGCAGGATTAGAAAACACGGTGGATCTGGTTGATTTTGGTCATAATGTACGATGTGCTGGATTTTGTTCTTACATGTGCTGTGCTTTACAGTGAAACGTAAATGTGACGTATCGGCTTCGGCACTATTCAGATCAAATAAAGACCAGACAGGGACAGGAAAAACAGTTTCGCTGTTGTTTTACACGCAAAACTAACGGGGTTGTCGCGTGAGCTTGCAATCCTGGCGTAAACTGATGGAGACGCCTCGCTCGGAAAATGCGCTTCAAAGTGCGCACGCACTGCAGACGCGCCGGAGATCCTGGGAGATGCTGCTAGCAAAACGTCTGCATCACACACACACACACACACACACACACACACACACACACACACACACACACACACACACACACACACACACACACACACACACCAATTATCCCTAACCTATGCGCTGGAAAACACAAAATTATACAGCAAAACATCTTAACGTAAACACACTTTTATTGATAAAATCAAACATAGGCAGATATAACCTAAACAATTTTAAACCATGAGTTTTCTGTGCAATGATGAGCATAAATGCACATGGGAACATGTTGACCCATTTAATCCTCTTTCTTTCTTTATCATTGGACTACAAATATATTTCTGAATGAATATGTTTTCCTGTTTTATAGGAAGTGGAGCTTTTTGACTTGCTCATTTTAAAAGTAGCTTGCATGTTGAAAAAGTGTGAACACCCCTGATCTATGCCCTTTTCCAAGTCCCACAATCACTTTCACTGTCATCTGCCTGATTACACCCATGCCATTTTCAGAAGAAAATTGCTCAAACAGAATACATTCAAAAAATGTATCATACACATAGTTATCAAGTCAAGTTATTTATTTATTGTCATTGTTGAACAAAGTTAACAACAAAATTTGTTTGGAGCATCCCCATAACCACTGGCATCAGTACCCATAAAAATAATCATAAATAAGTGAGAAAAAAAACAAAAATATATATATAATTTATGTACAGAAATTATTTGGTCATTCATTTTTTGCAATTCATAGTCATTCCCAACAGACATAACAGACACAAAAATTCAATGCATCACAAGTGGTTCAGACACAGCTTGCCTGTGATTGTACATTTGGCCAGTAGGTGGTTTCGTGTGCACATGAAACTTCGAGAAATGAACCGTTTCTCGAACCAGTTGGCTCAAGTGGTTCAATGCCTCATGAGGCTTCACCTCACCATCACTACAGTCACTGCATCCTGAATCAGTCACACTCAAAGTCGCACACCACCTCTGCTTTGTTCTGGACTGTGGAATGGGCAATATTAATTTAATCTAATTAAATTCTGTTTTATTACTTTATGTCTATTTTAATGCTCTTTATTGGTGCTGAATGGAAGTGTGGTTGTTGTTTTATGAGCTAATGGATAGACAAGTGGCCTATAACATAAGACGCTTAAATGAAGTGAATAGGATATGTCCACAATGTCAAGAAAGGAAGCAGGGTGTCTTTAAAATCGATAACATTTGAATAAGTATTAAAAGTTGAGTTGATGTTATACTTGTATTGACATTATGAGTAATTTATACAACTTTTCCCAGGAACTTTTCCCAATGATGAGGTTGAGGGCCCATCATCTGCAATTCAGCATTCTGCAGGTAGTCAACACCAAAACAAGCGTATTCAGCTGTCATCATCCTGTTTGTAAATAATACATATAAACTGTGTACTTGTAATATAAGTCAAACTTTGGTAACTTGAATATAATTCTCACAAAGGGATTTTTCATGTGTATGCACTTTGTACCTGTTATGAATTTAAAAAAAAAAACATTCATAACTAAACTCAGTTGTTGGTTTCCATCTCTATAAGTTAACAAAGATACATAGATACCTATGAAACACTTGTTTATCTTGCTGAAACTAATACTAGGTTAGTAGTACTAGATACACCAGTATACTCTCCCGGAGCACAGATCAACCCACTCAAACAAACAAAAAGCATTTTACTCAGTCAGATAAGATTACTAAATGCTGGATGATACACTGTTTTGTGCATTATTTGGGTAAATAAAATAGTTCTATTATTCATACCTCCGCCTACCATTTATTATTACCTCAGGCATAGGGCATTTAAAAAAACAAAACAAATGTCATTCCGGTGTGCCACCCTTCCACAGTCTGTGCCCCGAGCTTGCCCCCCCAAGAAAAAAATTCTAGGACCGCCCCTGTTTCCAACACTGTGGATGCTCGGTTGTTTATTGCAGCAGACAGATAAACAATTAAACGGCTAAAGCCATCTATTCCACCGTGAATGACAAATCTCCAGCTTTTGGTAAAAAAGGGAGAGAAGATGGAAAGAGAAATCTAAAATATATAAGGCATCAGATAGCTAATTGAAAAAGGTTCATGCACAGCTTATTTGACACAAAAAAGGTATGGTACAAAGGTGAAAAGATTTGGAGTGGGTAGAAAATCTCAAAATTTCATTTGTTCAAGTATTTAAAAACAGTTTTGAAAAATACCGTATTAATTTGTGGTTTCCATCTATGTGCCACATTGCATTTGGTGCAGGAACAGAATACTGCCTCCGTCTTAGTGTGCGATTGGCCAAGGCTCGCACTTCAGTCCCAATTGGGTCCACTCTTCTTAAGGAATCACGTACTCTTTGAACTACAACAACAGCAAAAAAAAAAGAAAGACAAACTACATAAAATATTAAAGGCACAAATCCGTGTTAACACAGATAATGCTGACAAAAGGTATGATTTCATTTATTAAATACCCCCCCTTTCTTTTTTTTAAATATACCGCCATTCTTTTTTTAATCATCCATGTAAGCACTTTTAGCTACATTTTGTACAGAAAGCGTTATACAAATAAAGCTAATTATATTTGTTTGTTTCGGTTAAACTGATGCACAATACAGATTACTGAATACATTCATGTGGGGATCAACTTCATATCAAACTTACTTTGCACTCGTAATCCCCTGGCATGAAGGAATGCTCTCATCATTCTGTACCCTGTGTTTGGGTGACTGAGTTGGATTTCTGCAATGACGGCATCCAGCTCTTCATCACAAAGCGCTGAATACATGTCCGACATTCTAAACAAACAAAGAATAATTCCTGAAATTTTACTTGGCAAGAGCCAAAACATATATAATAATAATAATAATAATAATAATAATAATAATAATAATAATAAACTTTTATTTGTACAGCGCTAAATCACAACCAAAGGCGTCTCAAAGCGCTTTATACAATCGTATAATATATGATATAGTATATATTATATTATATATTATATACTGATATATGATTAAAAGCGTCCATTTTCACTGCAACCATTTTGACGTGTATTTGTTGTATCATTAGTGTTATTAGGTACAAGTGTTGCTGCGTTCATTGCAAGGTTAACGTCATTTGCGTCAATAGATATGGAAAACAGTCAGTGTGCAGCCAATCAGCAGTGAAGATGGAAAATAATCAGTGAGTCCTTTGTGTGCTTGTGGCTGTTTTCAGTCATCAGAGTCTCGTTACTAGTCAAACACATTCAAAGGACAAGATGAAGAAATACTGCTGCACTATTAATCTGCCTCTAATATTTCTTCACAGGATCTTCTGCTCAGTCATGTGACCTTCATCTCCAATCAACAACTTCCATTGAGCTCCAAAGTGACTGGAGACATTTTCCACACTTTCTTCCACCATCCAAAGTCTTTTCTGGCTGCAGATTGTTGACATGAAAATATCAACAACATCCACTTTGTCTAGATGAGTCTTTAATATCTGCTTCAAAGTCTTCACACTGAGCAGCGTTACACACCAGTTGTCATCTGCTGACACACACTGTCCACCAGTAGAAAGCAGGAACTGACCTGAGAACTTCCAGTCTGCAGTTTGGACTCTGCAGTCCAGCACAGAGCAGCTTCACTCCAGGATCCCTCAGGAAGTTCTCACTCAGGTCCAGCAGTGTGAGGTGGGAGGGGCTGGACTGCAGAGCTGAAGACACCACTGCACACTGAAGCTCTGAGAGTTCACTGGATGAAGGAGAGCAGAGAGAGAAGTTGTGGTCGACATGTGAGATTCTAAAGACAGTGAAAGTGAATCAAGACTCATTAATGTCTGATCATCATCATCATCATCATCATCATCATCACCATCACCATCACCATCATCATGTAAATGGAGGGAAGTCCCGCGGTGGTGCAGCATGTGTTTACATCTGTGGTGCGTGGTGCCGGGACACTGCAGTGGTATGCAAACACTGTTCACCACTGGCACAGTTGATGATCATCATCATGTCTTCAATGTCCGTCCGTCATACCAGCACCACTACATCATTCATAAATTGATGAGACGTGGGTTCCATTTAACTCGTTTATTTTCCTTCTTGAGTTTTTGGTTCGAGGCAACACAGACAACGTGAGGTCAAAATAATTTTTGGCTCACCAACCACTCCGGCTTGACCCGCTTTCCATCAAACAAACATTTCGGCCATTTTTTTTTCTCGACCTAAAATAGCTGCGGGTCACCTTTCAAAATAAAATAACGGCTTCAGCATCAGAATCGGATGGTCTTGGTTCCCTTTCTTGAAGAACTTGGCAGTTGTCAGCCGGAAGGCATCTTGCACTGTACCCCTGACGACGCCATTAACTTCGTCCAGCAGTGCAACGTAGGGCTCTTTCATCAGACGTTGACTGATACATGACTGAACGAATGGCTCGCGGCTTAGCGCATCAGCGACAACGTTCTTAACGCCAGGGACATACTTCAGATCGAAATCGAATGCGGCAAGCTTAGCAACCCATCTTTGTTCACATGCGTCCAAACATGGCTTTGTTAAGATGTAGGACAATGGGCAATGACAATGACCAAACTTGTCACAAATGGCCCATTTTAACGCCAGGAATTCCAACCTGTGCGCTGGATAGTTAATTTGTGATCGGGACAGTGTCTTGCTGGCGAAAGCGACAGGTCGAGCAACAGTCTCACCTGGTGGCACTTGAGACAGGACTGCGCCAATGCCATCAAACGACGCATCAACAGCGAGAACGAAGGGCTCACTGAAGTTGGGGTGGGATAAGGTGACATTGCAAGCTAATTCATTCTTCAGGGTCTGGAACGATTCTTTGCATGCAGCAGTCCAGTCGCTCGCCATAAGCGCTGGTGGAGCAGATGATCGCTTTTTCACCTTCCTGCCTCTCATGGCCTTATGCTGCACCTGCCTTCCAGAGGAGTCTGAACAAGGGTATTGCTTTAGCAGAGCAGTCAGCTATGAAGTGCTGATAGTAGAAGATTAGGCCCAGGAAAGAATTAATCTTCCTCCAGGAAGGGGTCACACCATCACTCTCCATCAGGTCAGTCTCTCCCACATCCATGATGGCTTTCATCTTGTCAGGGTCCTTCATCACCCCGTCCCCACAAATGACATGTCCCAGGGACCTTACTGACCTCCGCATGAGATGACACTTCTTGGGGGCCAGTTTGAGTTTGTGACTTTTCAGACGGGAGAACACCATCTCTAGACGCTCAAGCGCCTGCTGTTCAGTTGGGGCAAAGACCATCAGGTCATCAAGATAGCAGAGCAGACTAGTGAAGTTTTCATCCCCGAAGATTGACATCATCATTCGCATGAATGTTGCAGGACTGTTGGACAGACCTTGTGGCATTCTGTTGTACTAGTGGAGGCCAAAAGGTGAAGAGAAAGCTGTGTATTTTTTGTGCTCTTCATGGAGTGGCACATTGTAGAAGCCAGACGTCAAGTCCATGGTGGAGAAGAAGACATTTCCTCCAAGTGCAACCCACCGATCCTCGGGTGCCTTGGGCCAGGCCGTCGAGTCGGACCATGAACAGGACTGTTTGAAGCTGGGGAAGATCTTTGCAGGAGCACCTTCTCCAGCATGTTAATAAGGCGGTTCAGGGCATCAGGGTCAGTGGCCTGTGGCTGCAGTGGGCTCTGTTCTTCAGCAGGTGGTGCAGGTGGCGAGACAGCAGCAAGAGCATTCACTGACACCCTTTCTCTGGAAGTTCTGTTCACTGACATCATTTCAGAATGATATTCGTTCAGAATGTCTTGGACTTCACGAGCAGTCCACTTGTCTATTGTCTTCGACCTGAAGGTCATGGCGAGCTCAGTAGACGGGCAGTTCTTTATGAACATTCGAGTCACCTCAGTGCTGGGGCTGTCCAGTGACTTTCCTTGCTCCTTCAGACGTTCAATGGCCAAGTCAACAGCGCGGTTCAGTCTAAGCCAGTAGTCAAAGGCATCCTCACCCTTCCCAGGAAGAGTGGTGTAAAAGTCTGCTAATGGGAGTGGTGAACACGGAACAGAATCAAAGTGCTTCCGCAAGAGACCATAAATGGCATCGGGGTTACAGGTGATGTTTAATACCACTGTTCCTGGTCCCAAACCTGACAACATCCTTTGCTTTGCCACCAAGATGAACAAGGATCTCCTCCGCTTGTTCCTCAGGTTGCAGATTCCCCCTCTTAATGAAACTCCTCATGAGCTCCCCCCACTCCTGGACGGAAACAGAGTCTGAGTTGTCTCCTCTGAAGCAGGGGGGCTCCTTCAGCTTTCGATGAGGGACATATTGCAAATGGGACACGTCAAAAGCATTTGTGGCAGACACATTGGCATGGCTAGGTCGAGGGGTAGCACTATGTAAAGGGGAACTGGCTAGCATATCAGCATGGGCAGGTGAAGGGGCAGCACTGAGTAAAGGGGTAGTGACAGATGCACTGAGGTGAGAGATAATGTCCTGTGCCACCCGCTGGCTGACCTGTTGAATCAATGCATCACCCATCTGACCTACAATACTAGCAGTAATAACACCAAAAGGAGTTACAAAAACATTACCCTGAGGATTACTCATCTTTCCAAAAAGTTAACAAAACACAATACCACAAAACAAAAGGATGAAACCATAAAAGGCCTAGACTGGAAACTGAAAAAAAAAAAAAATCAAATAAAAGTACATAAACCCTCTATCTGATGTCTAACACTGCACAAAAGCAACACATCTGACCGACTTCAGTGACCGCAGATGAACAGCAGCAGCAGAACAGTCCCCGGGTCGCTCTGCAGCATCGGTAGCACAACAAAAGAGTCTCGAGTCACGGCACCAATGTGACCTCTCCTATTCTGTCCTGCTTGCTGTATAATGAAGACTTGCAGAAGTCAGGTGTGGAGCAGCAGTTTATTCTCTGAAACAGAATGGGACACAACCATAACTTGCTCCGTGAAACTTGGTCACCTCCTGCTTCATGGGCTTCCTCTGTACTGAAGTAGTGATCGTATAGTTGTTGTTTCTACAATACAAATAATATTAAAAATAAAATACATTTTTCTACAAAATACAAAAAAATGACATTCGCAATTTCAATAATTCGCTCCCTAAAGCTCCATTTTTATACACTGTAACATTCTTCCAGTTACACACACATACCTGAAACAGAATGGGACACAACCATAACTTACTCCGTGAAACTTGGTCACCTCCTGCAGAGACAACGTGCTCCGTATGAGAGCTGTGTCCTGCTAATGGACATGCTAGCATGCTAATCGTTTTTAATAGCAATAAAAAAAAACGAACTTTGCTAAAACAAAAAACAAACACACAAAAAAAATTAAATGAAAGACACCAGCACACATTTAAACACTGAAACACAGTTAGATGAAGCATAGCTCAACTTATTGCATTAATTTCTGTCTCAGCAGGGAGGAGACCGTCTCACCTGCTTCATGGGCTTCCTCTGTACTGAGGATCGCCCAGAATGCAAAGCGCTAACTTCAAAATAAAATACAAAATAAAATAAAAAAATAAAATATAAAGAGCCATGGCTGTGCCCCAACCAAGTTTAACATGATTGAACACAATTTATTTTGTGTGTGTGTGAGAGAGAGAGTGGATGACGCCTTGCAGGTGCGGTCCTGGATGTCGGCTGCTGATTGGACGCGCCACGGCTGAGAAGGAGGAGCAGTCGAGCCAGCCTGACTGTCATCCCTCCTCCGCTCCCAAGTCTGCAGTTAGTCACTTCTGAAATGGTGTGAGAGCACGCAGCCGTAGGTAGTGATGGCCGATCGAGGCTTTGTTGAAGCTTCGACACTTGTTTCAAAAAATGGTTCATTACTCGAGGCTTCAATGACACAGTGCTTGAGGAGGTCATCTAGTGCTCAATAAAATGAAGTGCAATAGAAACGTGTTCATTGTTTCATAGGTTGTTTGGGATTTGATTCGCCATGCATTCTTGTTGGACAACACTACATGGTTGTACGGTTCAATGCTGACACAATAAAATAAAAATGAAAAATAAAGACAATGTCTCTTTTTTGGCACGACTGATTGTAGTAGACTATAGCTCTATACTTAGCCTGACAGTTTGTGCAATGAATTATATTATATCCTAAAACAAGACTAAATAGCCCATAGTTTAAAAATATGTTCAATAGTAAGTGTTCAGTGGGTGAGATGTCAAATGTGATCTATTTAAAATGTAGAATAGATGAGCTAAATAACACATATATAATACACGTTGATGGGAATTGAACCGTCGCCTCAGTCTTGCAAGTCCAAGATTGTCATAATGTACCACAAACCCAAATCACACTCCCTTTTTTCATCGAAGCTGTTTGAGTAGCGTTAGCACACCGTGATTCCTCATCAACTACAGGCCTACACTTCAAATAATTATGAGAAAAACCCAACGTAAAGAGAGCTCTTCCATTAGGAAATAGTCAACATGAAATTTCGTCTTCTACTGACACCTGCTGGTCAAATTGAATAGTTGCAAATATTGTGAAGAAGTTGTCATCTAATTCTAATCCTAAACAATATGGCCATTCGAAGTGAAGTATTAAGACAATTAATCAGGTTTGTACTGCTTGATTAAACACATTCATCCCGTTCCAGTGCAATAAAACCCACTTCCCTTCAGGACCGTGTCAGCGAAGCCAAAACTTCCTTGAGTGACGCTGTTTCCCAGCATGCAATGCGAGCTAGCGATTCACAATACTATTCCATCACAAACATGGATGTAAAAAATAAAAAGGGACGAAAAATGAAACTTCAGGAACACCAACCATTGCAATACAAGCAGAACTGGGCAGAAGTTTTATATTATGTACACCATAATACAGCCTTCTAGTGGACAAGCCATACTATTTAATCCGTGTCCTCCTATGGCACTTCCGTGGGTGGAAGCTCGTCGTAGAGGTCACGTGCTGGTTGCGTGTCACTCCACCGATCACCTCGGGGAAGGTCGTTGATTCAGGTGAGTATATGGAAAATATGGGTCAATGTGGTCAGTCGTAACAAGAGAAGCTTGCTGGCAAAAATAATGCACTACAAGTGGATGTGACACTTTTTTTTTTGTTTTGTATGAGCATTTAAAAAAAACAACAACATAATAATAATATGGATTTTGACCATGTATGTTTTCGAGTTCATTGAAAGAGGTTAATATATATATGTATATACATATATGTGCGTGTGTGTAACTTTAACTAACTTATCTATTTCTATCCATCTATCAAACTTACTATCTAGGGATCTATCTACTACTAACTCTCAAAAAACTAACGGACAACCAAGAGCAACAAAACCAACCTACTGCAATTCGTATATTTTAGTGTGTGTGTGTGTGTGTGTGTGTGTGTGGGGGGGGGTGGGGGGGTTAAAATGAGCACAGTGATGGTTCCGCAGCATAAAGTGTATCTTCAGTCGTCGATTGTATGTGTGGGAGTCCCTCAGGTTCAGCCCAGCTGATTTAATGTTCGGTGAGAGGACCCTTGCGTCTGTTAAGGGGTAAGTGGCTTACCGATGTTAAACGAGTAGAGAATAATGTGTTAGATTACGTAATTTTTTTTCCGTGAACGCTTGCATCGTGCTTGTGAAACTGCTCACCAAACTCTTGTCGCCAGCCAGTCTAAAATGAAGCGTCAGTTTGACAAGAAAGCTGTGGCTCGAGTTTTTGAGACAGGCGACCGAGTGTTGGTATTGTTGCCGTTACCCGGTTCCGGTTTGCAGGCTGGTTTTTCTGGTCCGTATGTCGTGGAGCGCAAACTTTCCGATACAGATTATGTAGTGCACACTCCTGATAGAAAACGATCATCCCGCGTCTGCCACGTCAAAATGTTGAAAAGTTACGCCCGGTTCACACAGGAAGTGAAGCGCTGCGAATCGCCAAGCGCTTCCATTCAGCGCCCATGTTAATCAATGAGTGCGTTTACATGCAGAGCTTAATCGGACTAAGCAATCATTCGGTTTTCTCGTCCAATCGGAGTTCTCACCTTGGTCCCCGTATACATGCAGCTGAGAAATTCAAATTATTGACGGGTCCTCCTCCCAACACTAGGGGGTGGAGTGAGTCTTTTCAGCCGGTCAGCTGCTTTCGGTTGACATATTAAATCTATATTAAATCTATCTATGACATGGAACGATAGTTCATAATGTACGTGTTACTTGCTTTGCAGATAAGGTGTACCCTATTTCTTGTGCTCCTGGTTATTTTAAAAGGCAGACAAGAACGTTGTTTGCTGTTGGAGGGCTACAACAACACTTCGATGCTACGCTTTGTGCCGTCGCTACGGACCCCAAACTCTCGTTCTTGTTGGATTCGGGTTCGGAGCAGACTGGTGGGAGAGTTTGTGTACAGGTTTTGCAAAGGAACGGTGTCTTCAGTTATACACACGCTCATTAAAGTGCCGACCGTGGAGGAAGCTGGTGCCGCTGCACGCCGTTTCCAGCAGAATAACAGCGAAATTACCCAAATAAAAACAAATCAGGAAAACATCTCTTTGCTGTGCTTTTATTTACAAAGTTGAAATTCTTCTAACTTACAAAAAATGTGAACGAAAAGGTAGAAATATAAATACGAAGGAATACGTATTTGTTCAGGGGTGCGCAAAGCCGGAGCCCTGCATTTGCTGCGCTACCCTTTTTAAAAAGGTCTCCGTTGCGCGTTATTTTAATATGTCCATCTCTTTTAGAAGAGAAAGCATCGCCCCGGTCTCATCCTCTCTCCAAATGTCAACATTCTTATTCGCGTTTGCCAGGTTGTTTCGCGCCGTCTGTTTTGTTAGACGACGTAGTTGTGCGGTCATGAGTCGCGAGAGCGAGGCGTGGCGCATGCGCACTCGCATTGTCCAGTTAATAGTCCGATTAAGGCGTATGCATGGCAGAGAAATTCGAATTCCAATCGCATTATCTGGGTGTCTCAATCGGAGTTCTCCGATTCCAATCGGAGTTCTCAAACTCCAATCATAATCGGAGGAACATGTTTACACGCACGTGAGTTCTCCGATCATAATCGGACTAAGGCAATAATTCGATTTTCTCTAGTGCCATGTAAACGCACTGAATGTAGTGGTTCAGACCAGACGCGAACAGGCGCGCGGCTCGTGCCATTCATTTCAATGGAAGCGGAAGCGCCGCGCCAACGAATTTCGCGAGCGAGGCTCCAACTGGTTCACACCAGACGCGAACAGCTCCGCGACGGTCGACAAGCGCTTCTGCTCAGCTGCACTCTTTTTTTCACTCCCACTTTTTCACTTCTTTTTTTTTTCTTTAAAAAAAATAAAATAAAAAAAATCATTTTCGTCATCGCCCCCCCTCGCCCCGTAGCCAGCCCGCTCCATAGCTCACTTTTGTGCGTGTGTGTGTAAATAAATAGAAACACGCACTCAGGTGTCCATCTCAAGACAAGACCTCTTTCATAATGATCATTGACCGGCATCTCTAGGATCAAACAGACGTATTTTGATCAAGTCTTCCTGTGTGTGTGTGTGTGTGTGTGTGTGTGTGTTTAATCTCTCTCGCACTCTGATACAATGTACTGACAAATATAACATACAAATATGATATATGATCAAATTTGTCATTGGGTTTTTATTTTGAAATTAGTTTATTTTGAAAATTCACCGGATTTTCTCGTTTTTATTGAGCGACTTCCTGTACTATTGACGAGGACCGCTCGCGGCTCGCGCACGAAATAGAGCAGACGCCGAAACAACAAATGCATGCCGCGAGCCGCGCAACCACCACATTGATTAACGTGGGCGCCGAATGGAAGCGCTCGGCGGCGCTTCGCTTCCACGTCCAGTGAACTGACGTTAAATGCATGGCGCGATCCGCGAGGGGAGCCGCGCGCCTGTTCACGTCTGGTGTGAACTACTACATTGCTTAACATGGGCGCCGAATGGAAGCGCTCGGCACTTTGCGGCGCTTTGTGGCGCTTCCGCCTCCAGTGTGAACCGGGCGTTACGTCGCTAGGAAAAATGTGTCGCCTGAGCCTCCGCCCCCTCCGTGCCCATTGGCGGAGGGACGGCTCATTGAAAAAAAAAAAAAAAAAAAATCGGTGTTCCTTCGGCGCGCCTGGGAAACTCTGAAATTATGAATAACTTAAGCTCGTTTTTGTCCCATTTGCCTGCATCAGCCCGTCATGATATTGTTAAATTAATTGAGAGCCACCCACTATTGTTTTCTGACCACCCCCGCCGTACGTCAGTTTTGCACCATGACATAGAAGTAGAGGGACATGCCACAACTAAGCAGCACGCACACAGAGTCATTATTGGGAAGTTAAGAAAGACGCTTTGGCTCTCCTTCTGACAGTGCTCATCTTGATGTTAATTTGGGGTCAGGTTTTTACAGACTATAATGCCCTCGTAGATGCGGTGGTCTCTGCTCTTACAAGACTTCAATCTCCAGATTTGCCACAGGAAGGGGGGTTGATAATGTGTTGGCAGGTGCATTATGATGTGGGCTAGCTGCGGAATTCTTATTTCGGGGAACTGAGGTTTTTCTTGTTTAGTTTTGTTTGTAGGTATGTTAATAGGGTTTAGTTCTTAAGAGAGGGGGTGTTATGACCCACAGGTGGGTCTAGGTGCCTCTATCTAAATAACTATTACCAATTTTAAACGTTTAGTTTTTTACTACTACACAAATGTAAAGTCAAACAACATACGCTTACAGAAACTCACACAACAAAATATGAATTAAAATGTGTAAAACAAAAAGAAAAAAAAATCAGCATTCAGATAACAGTTTTGTCCTTTAGTGAAGATTGACAATGAGAAAAACCAAGAGCCTCATCTTTGTGCGGCTGATCCTGTTTCTTCTCTCTGTAAATATCTGCCCTGTTTTGGAGAAGATTCTCTCTGAGGGGACTGATGTTGCTACAATGCACAGTCTCCATGCCATCACATGTGTAAGGCATCGGTAAATTGAAGCCTGCAGTTTGCAGTTGCAGCTGTTGCACGACAAAACGGGTCAACCAACCCGACAAACGAGCCGGGTGATAATCGGCTCCGATCGGCTTGCGATGGAATTGGGACACCCAGGACAACACCACCTTTTTTTTACCTGCCGCACGGAATGACGTTGAGCGTAACGTACGCTAAATCATAATATCGCGCCAGTCAAGGTCATATCGCGGGCCTGTCCCGCTCACCAGATATCCAAGAAGGTTGGTGAGGACTGAGCGGGCAAAACCTTTGGTGACTAAGTACCGAAGGGGTGAATTTTTTCTCGACCTTTTTGCGCCTGAGTAAAAAAAGGGGGCACAGGGACGCCTGTGCAGCTACAAGTAATAAGTCTAGACAGGGATGGGGAAGAACCAGCGCAAAGTGGCTGCTGCAGTTCCCCAGGGGGGACAAATTGTGGACGACATGCGGAAAAAATACGGTCCAGATTGTCTTGATATGTCGGATGTTTGGGTTGAAAAGTATGGTTTCCCAGAGGGGGGGATCACTGAGTATGGAGGAATTGAGAAACCTCCGGGATAAACTGAATATAGCCGAGGGAAAGGTTACAAAAAAGAAAAACCCAAACAGGTGGGAGATTCAAATCATCAAAGATCATGAAAGGTGTTTTTCATTCTGGAAACCTGAAGCAGTGGTCAGGGACAGGAAACAAGTAAAGAAAGGTGTGAACAGCGCTGGGCGCTGGAGCACAGGGGTGACAGAGATAACGGCAGAGGGTGCACACACTCACACACACTCCCCAGAGGAGGGAGAAAAGGAGCCACTCACACACGAGCATTCAAATGCACCAAATCGTCTGTATCCTTCTCTTACAGGCCCGAGGGACCCTCTTCTGGACATGCCTGTCTTCCCTCCTCCCGCCTGCCCTCATCCAACGCTACCACCGTACAACCCTGCGCACTCCAGCACCGACGCCGCAGCGTCGCCACGTTCATCAGGACTGCCGTCAACCAAACGGCCAGCCTCATCACTGCTTTCAGACAAGGGCTGCTCCCCCAGATCGCCAAAGCAGTTAACAGAAGCTGCTGCGTGGGGATTGAAGATGCCCGGCTGACAGAGGTCCGACGTCATGCAGTGCACGCTGAGAGGCTTCTGCAGGAGGCCAGCGATGCAGAGGACAAGAAGATAAAGCGTGCCTCCCTCACCATGATGAAGCACCTCAGTGACACGGCGAGACGGCCCTACAGGAACAACGACAACCGACGAAGGGCGACCTGCGGAGACAGAGGCGAAAAGGGGGCGTGCCACATCTGCGGCCGCATGGGTCACTGGGCCAGAGAATGCCCTGACAAAGGAAGACCCCGCGGGCAGAACCATGCCCACCGCAGCCAAGAGAGTGATCGCGAGGACCGGAAAAGAGGATCCAGAGGGGACCAGGACGTGTTTATGTAGCATAATTGTGGCAAAGCACTGTTCCTGCTTTTGTTGTGGTTTGTGGCGTGTGTGAGAGTGATCAGTGAGCAGGGTGCAGTTACCCACTTCTACCAGTGGAGGTCGTGTTCGCCCCGGGGAATAACGCTAGAGAGGTCTCTCAAGTGGCTCGTGAGACCTATGTGGAGCGAACCGCAGTAGCGGACGTTAACATGTGTGTTGTCTGTTGTGCTTCCACAGAAAACCAAAATAAAAGCTTCTAAAGAAACAAAGAAAAACAAAAATAAATGTGTCTTCGCAACATTACCACGCTACATTTACGTTTGACTATCTGCTTTAATATAAAACCACAAAAAATGTGTTTTATAATTTTCTTTATATAATCTACAAACGTATTAGTATGATCCAGGGAAAATTCCATGTTTGTTTGCGAAACTCATTGGAAGAATGAAGAAAATCTGTTCGACTGTTATTGTCATGAACATGAATCACAAAACATATATTAATGTATATATGTATATATATATATATATATATATATATATATACATATATATATATATATATATATATATATATATATATATATATATATATATATATATATATATATATTTTTTTTTTTTTCATGTGTCACTTTAACAGAGACAACACCATCTGTAATTACTATGTTTGGTTGCATTTCCCTGGCAGGCAAAGATAGATGGAAGAGACATCCTTCTGGGTGGAAAATGGGACTGGCTTGTCTGTGGATGGTGGAGGCTCGCTGGGCTCATCAATCCGTTCATCCATTCACCTTGTTCGTCTCATCCTGACTGCAGCACGCCTCTGTGGAGGCTTGACATAACACACATTAGATTAATAACAGAAAAGCAAAATGTGACTGATGGTGTATTATTTAGTGTGCTTCGGTTATAATTCTCATAATAATGACTGTTTTGCTGGCTTCACACAATATATATAATTGGCCTGTCTTAGTTAAAAGCCCACTCACCACGACAAGGTGCAGGCCAAGAGTGGGAACACAAACACAGACCAGAAACGAACAGGAAAAATCCAGACACGACTACAAAAAACACAAACACAAATAACACTAATATCACTTTGACCACTATCTTTTTTCACAAGAACTTTTATTTCTTTACAAATTGAACCTTAGATTGTGTCACAACAAACTAAATAAACCCTTGAAACAGCCAACAAAACATGAAATAACACTTCATCAATATTATAATGAGTATCCTCATAAATGATTTCAAGATAACTTTCAACACTTTCTTACAAATTTTTTTTTTACATCTGCCTTAATGATTTTCAAGTTTTTTTCATGTGAATATTTTAACATTGAACATGTTAACTGAACAGTCAATGTAAAATCCCTTCATTGTTGCTCTGACCTCTTCATCATTTGTGACCTCTTCATCATTGGTGATCTGTACATCATTTGTGACCTCTACATCTACATCAGACACAGTATGGCTGTCACATGGTTCCTGAATCACGAGAAAACTGTCTTCTTCCAAGATCTCTGACACCTCTTTACATTTTTTAGAATATGTGTGGTCAAAGATTTGATCAAAATCACGTGTGTGTGTGGGTGTGTGTGTGACTCACTTACCTTTTGTTTGGTAGACATGCTCTTACCTGATTTGAAGAAACTAAAAATGGTTGGGACAGCTGTTGAAGTTAGGCACTTTCTCTCACCACGCAAAATGAAAGATTTCTCCTCAAAGTGAAGAGCACACAGCCTGGAGTTGTCATTGGGTGTCCAGTTTTTTCTTCTCACATTTTCCACCCATTTGTGCAACCTTTTTCTGTCCCCAAAAGGAAAGCTGTAAAAAGCAAAAAATTCCAAAAATAAATGTACAATATTTTTTTTGTGTAATTTTACTTAAAATTGTGTATGCAAACATATTTAAGTAATTTAAACTTAAACACAATGCAGACAGTTGTGCAGAAAGTTTAGTGTTAGCTAAAATATCGGGCACACAGACGTACTTATTATGTATACATTTCTTTCCATTGTAACAGGTCACTACCAGATCTGCAATCCATTACCTAGAATTGGTTTTCCTTAAACTGATGTACAGGATTACTAATCTGACTTTGATGGGCAAATTTGACAACAGAATACAATTATGAAGCACTAAAACACAGGACCACAAAACAATTAAATGCATGATGAAATAATGATATGCTTTGTTAAATGAAATAAAAGCGCTGCCGCCTCACAGCAAGAAGGTCGTGAGTTCGATTCCGGGGCCCGGACCTGGGACCTTTCTGTGTGGAGTTTGCATGTTCTCCCTGTGTCTGCGTGGGTTCTCTCCGGGTTCTCCGGCTTCCTCCCACACTCCAAAAACATGCATGTGAGGTCAATTGAACGTTCTAAATTGTCCGTAGGTGTGCATGTGAGTGTGAATGGTTGTTTGTCTCTATGTGGCCCTGCGATGAACTGGCGACTTGTCCAGGGTGTCACCCTGCCTTCGCCCTAAGACAGCTGGGATAGGCTCCAGCAGACCCCCGTGACCCTGAATAGGAATAAGCGGGTATAGAAGATGAATGAATGAATGAATGAAATCTTTATTGAATGAATGACACATTTTATTTCACTCGTCGTTTATGTAATTATTATTTTTTGCTCCATAGCTTTCATGATTCAGCATTAAATGTTAAGCGTGATGAATTGCATGAAAAGAGAGAGCACTCGCTGATAAATTAACATGGTGTGCTGTTTAATTCCATGAGGACGACAAAATATTTGCAAATTTGTGTTAGCTACACACATCGACAGGTGCAAGAGAAAGGGAGGAACTTTCAAGATCGTTGAGTTTTTATTTTTTATTTTTTTAGTTCTGATGAAATAAATAGACCAATCATTTTTTACTTTGTCTGCTTTCCAAAGAGGTTATTAATTAAAAAAATATGTGTGGCAGTGCTGTTATGGTCCATAGAGAGTTGCTTCAAAGAATTATCATTTATTATTCAGTGGCACATTGCTCACTTGTTTAATACACAAATAATAGCATATTATTATAATAATACTATTTTATTAATATAATAATAATAATAATAATAATAATAATAATAATAATAATAATAATAATAATAATAATAATCATTATTCTTGATATAATTTTGAAACAACAATCGTCAGTTGTTCCGTCAAAAATACATTCATTTCCATGTTGAATTTTGTACGGTTCGTGAGCGCGCACGTCTGTCAGTGACGGTCTCCACACTGACACAACTGCGCATGCTCTATTATCCCATCAATGCGGAAGTCAAAAGGTTTTTGGGAGCCATGCGCTGGGTGAGCAACTTCATTGAAATGAATGGGACGCCATCTTGGACTCTGGGGGCTTGCCGCACTGTCACGGAGGCTGTGACGTAGTGGGCCGGCGACGCCGACAGGTATGATGTGAATGATTGATAGCTACCATTCGTTCCCGTTAGCGAGAGGATTAAAAACAAACAAACACCATAATGGCATCAAAAAGGAGTTATCCCAGCGGTGCGGAAAAACGGAAGGAAAAGAAAACTGATCAAGAAAAACTTGCAAAGGGGAAAGGTAAGTTATTTGTTTATGATGTGGGCTGGAGAGGTGGAGGTGAAACGCTGTTGTCCCCCCCCCCCCCCCAAGTTTGTTTATTTGTCCTGCTGCTGTCCAGCTAGCTAGCGTCGGATAAATGTTAGCTGGCTGGCTAATATTTGTTCGTCATGAATCAGCGTTTTTGTTTGTTTTATGAAAGTTGATCATATCCTGTCATGTTGGCCTATCCTGCCATGGGAATGACTGATTGACTCCACACCCGTTCATTCACATTCTAACAGGGAGGGAGGGAGGGAGGGCATGTTGTAGTTGTTGTTGTAGCCAGTCCCCTGTTATTGTTCAGTGGAAGTTGTCTCTCACATATTTGACTCTTAATGTTATTTTAGCCTTAACTTAGGATGAATTTACTAAGCTTAGTTTGTATTTTGTAGGCCCTTCATTAGAAATGTGCTACTGTTTTATAATTCAAAGAAATATTTTATGGAAATTCTTTTTTTTGGCATGGTGTTGACTATTTTAGACTATTGTGGTAGTGGGTCATTTATCTTAGTTTTATTACTTTAACTAGTACAGTGTGTAAAGTAATGCCAAAAACTCTTAAAAGTGACAGTTTTGTAATTGGGTAAAAGCTTTAAAGGGACACTGCAATCATAATGTTTAATTTAAAAACAAATACATTTTTAATTTTCCTATATTACTGCAACATCACTGTAATAATAAAATAGGAAAATGTGCTTCTGATCTGTTTTGCTTGATGATCTAGTGAGCTTTGTCTCTGCAGGAGCAATTCTAAAATATGTTGGCGCTGCAGACATTGAGCCCGAGGGATCTCCCGAACATCCTGACCAGGAAGCTCCAGGACCAACACGTTCCTCAGAACCTCCTTCTGTCCAGGTGAATAATGTGTGTTATTCTTAGTAGCTAAGCTGATAAGTGTGGGACGAAGCTAAGGCAATTAAGCATTATTTTAATTGTTGGCTTGCTTTTTAGTGTTGCACTTGTTGGTTTGTTGGATTTTCTTATTTAAAGTAAGCATTTTTTTTTTATGAATACTCAATCTGTTGTATTTATTGACATATAGACGATTCTTTTCCTAGTATTATAGTGTTTGTTTGTTTTTAAATCACTTTAAATTGCCTGAGTTGCTCAACTGAAGATGTTTAATTTTACCTGTAGCCTGTTTTGCTCACGAGGTGTAATAGATTGTGGAATCTTAGTAGACCTTAGTAGACGCACGCTGCTGTGAGTGGCAGCGATCAGCTCCGATGACCATGGTGCTTGTAAATAAGGCAAATGCGCCATCTAGTGGGATGCAGCATGTTTACTCGTGTTGGAGCAATGACAAGTACTACTAACAAAAAAAAAGATGCACAGGGTAAAAAAAAAAATCATAAACTCAAGCCCAACAAAGATAACAGATGGGCATAACTGTACTTAGTAATGATTACTAGTACTACCAACATTTGTATATTTTACTTTCAACTCGAATTTGAACTATTCATCCCCTTTTTTCAGCAGCCATTAACACTAATAAATTAAATCAAAACAATAAATTAAAGCTGCAAGCAGCGTTTGCGGGACTGAGCCGCCGTGGCCGACACGATGCCCGATGACCCCCGATGACGCCTGACCCCTGTCGACGCCCGCAATTGACCCCCGTCCTCTGCCGACGCCTGGCGACATCTGCTGAAAGAAGTCTATGCAAATGATGCAGATTTCTCACCTCCATTTTTTTTTTTGGAGGATGCTGTCAAATGTAAAATATTGGCCTTGATGAGACAAACACGTTGGTATTTGAATGACGTCTGTAGCACTTTTCTAAAGGAAACTGCAGGCATTTGTATGTTGACAAAGAGGGAGAAGAGGTCTAATCATCATATGCCTGTCTATGCAAATGATGCATATTTTTGACCTGCATTTTTTTTTAAGTGGCTGTCAAATGTAAAATATAGGTCTTGATGAGACAAACACATGGATGTTTGAATGACGTCTGTAGCACTTTTGTAAAGGAAACTGGAGCCATTTACAGTATAGTGTGTGTGTGTGTGTGTGTGTGTGTGTGGAAGTAGGGATGTGCGATACCACTATTTTTCCTTTCGATACGATACCAGGTGATACCAAGGCTAGTATCCCGATACCAATACAGATACCGACACTTTTAGATGTCCAACTTGTGTATATGAAAATGATGATTTTTACAACGAAAACTCGTGAATGTTATTATAAAAAATGTATTTTATACCAATGTATAAGAATTAAACAAGCTGCCAAATATCAGAGAAATCAAATCAACAGGTCAACTGAAAATCTGAGCAAATCTCTCTCAATTCAATATAATTCTTTTTGGACCAGACAGAGTGGTCTTCAGGTTAGAACTTGACAGAATATGTCTGTCTCTTTGGGAGTCATCTATGAAAAATTTAAATATTCTTGATGTAAAAGGAAGTCTTTTTATGGGAAGTATAACTCACATACCACCACAAATAGACTAAATAGAAACTGTTTTACTTGAAATGTGCCATTTAAGTAATTTAATTATTATGCTTTTCCAACTTAAAAGTGACACTGAATTGTGTTAAGATGATGGCAGGAATGTGAGTGATATTAACAAATACATATTGTGCTGGGAGGAAACATTTTTATCTAACTAAATAAATAAAACATGTTTTAATGAAAAATTGACAAACATTCTGGTATTTTATGTAAATTTATCTTATCTACGTCTATATGCCTGTGATGGTGGGCACTGGGATGTATTTTCACTCCACCTGGATATTGCCTTTCTCTCTGCAGTGCTGGTTGGAAATTGCGCTAACGTTGACGGGGGGGGAAGCACGCTATCGCTGTCGCGCTACGCTAACGTGTCGGCAAAGTTAACGTGCCAAGTTTCTTTGCGGGGGGGGGGACTGGACTCCAAGATGCTCCTGCTGATCACTGCTATGCTGGAGCTGGAGATGTGGCCTGTGATGTCTGCACTGGGAGGAAACTGAAGGCCCTCAAGTCCTGTCTGGTCTGTCGGGCCTCCTACTGTGACTCTCACCTCCAGCCTCATCGTGATGCTGCTCCCCTACAGAGACACAAGCTGGTGGAACCCAGCCAGCAGCTCCAGGAGAACATTTGCCCTCGTCATGATGAGGTGATGAAGATGTTCTGCCGCACTGATCAGAAGATCATCTGTGCTTTATGCTGTATGGATGAACATAAAGGTCATCAGACAGTGTCAGCAGCAGTACAGAGGCCTGGGAGGCAGAGAGAGCTGGAGGAGACCAGGCAGAAGATCCAGCAGAAGATCCAGCACACAGAGGAAGACCTGAAGGGGGTGGAGTCCATCAACGGCTCTGCTGATAAAGCAGTGAAGGACAGCGAGAAGATCCTCACCCAGATGATTCGTCTGCTGGAGAAAAGACGCTCTGAGGTGCAGCAGCAGGTCAGATCCACACAGGGGGCAGCAGTGAGTGGAGTCAAAGAGCTTGAGAAGAAGCTGGAGCAGGAGATGATGGAGCTGAAGAGGAGAGACGCTGAGCTGGAGAAGATCTCACACACACTGGACCACAGCCAGTTTCTCCACAGGTTCTCCTCACTGCCAGCACTCAGTGCGTCTCCAGACTCCTCCAGCCTGGAGATCCGTCCTCTGAGATACTTTGAGGACGTGGCAGCAGCTGGACCAAGCTGAGAGATGAAATACAGCAAGTTCTGCACAGTGCACAAACGTCTGTTATTATCTGAGGAGAACAGAAAAGTGACATTCATGGAGGAAGTTCAGTCTTATTGTGATCATCCAGACAAGATCAAAGTTTCAAAAGCACATCAGTCAATGTAGGAAACAGCTGATATTTATCTGGCACACACACACACACACACACACACACACACACGCACACACACACCACTATTTTACAGAACAAGTAGAGAACGGGTACTTTACTGACTCATAGTGTATTTACTTTATTGCATCATAACCAATGTTCCCTCTAAGCTGCTTGCTTGCGCAATCGCGCACTACTTGCACATTCTCAGCGCACAAGGAAATCTATGTAGCACATAAAATAAAATTCAACAGAAACGTATTAATTAATAATTTTAGAGCTTTTATTAGGCGGCGCACCGCTACTCCTTCAGAATGATGATTTTTTTTTTTCTTCCAGCTGCACCATATGAGTCCAAAAGGCAGAGAAAGTTTCCAGGCTTTAACAGCCAAGCGGTGAACGCACAACCATCACGCACACACAGTATGATGTATTGGTGTAACTAGTCAGCCATACCACCAGGGGGGGGCGCGGTAAACGCACAACTACGTGCAGGGTTCAGGTACACCCTCTCTCTCTACAACAAGAATAAAGCATGGAGTACGTAACTACATCGGTGTTGGTCGGCTGTCTTTTCATTTAATGTGATTTAGTATATTGATACTAACTTGAGTAATAGGAAGACATTACAAACTGGCGACGAGTCTAAAGAACCTACTGGTGCTGGTTGAGTCGGAGGAGAACCACGTCGCGGAAGCTGCTATTGGTGACCAAGCTGTTATCGGCGCGGGAGAGAGACTACGAGAATGGCGGCGATCATCGGACGTATTGACGCCTTTGACGAGTCCGCGGAGCAATGGTCATCCTACGTCGAGAGGTTTGAACATTTTGCCCAAGCAAATGATGTCCCAGCAGAGAAGAAGGTTGCCATGTTTTTAAGTGTAATCGGAGCTACAACCTATGGACTACTCCGTAGTTTACTGGCTCCGGATAAACCCGGAAGTAAGCAGTACGCGGACCTCGTAAAAGTTCTACATGACCACTTCTCACCGAAGCCGATTATAATCGCCGAGAGATTCCGTTTCCACAAGAGGAATCAGGAAGAGGGAGAGAGCGTTGCGCAGTACGTGGCGGTCTTAAAGAAACTGTCTGAACATTGCGATTTTGGCATCCATTTGCATGACGCCTTGCGTGATAGATTTGTGTGTGGCCTCAGCAATGAAAGTATTCAGAGGAAAATGTTAACTGAGGAAACATTAACTTTTCAACGTGCTGTGGACATTTCGATGTCAATGGAAACGGTGGCTAGAGAAGCTGAACATCTTAAAACCTCCCTAAAAGTGCACACAATGTTCGCCTCTTCACCACAAGGGGGAGATAAATGCTTTCGCTGTGGCAAGTCAAATCATAAAGAAAGTGACTGTTAGTACAGAGAGCAGCCCTGCCATAGCTGCAAAAGAAAAGGGCACATCGCTCGTATGTGCAGAAATAAAACGAAAGACCAAAAGTACTCAAAAGAGAAACATGAAGCTAAAATGAAACCGAGGAAACAGTTTGACAAATCTAAAAGAGGGAAAATTCATAAAGTTGATGCCAAGACTACTGAAAGTGAAAGGGATTCTACATCTGATTCAGACACTGAATTGACGTTGCATATGGTGACAGCCATGGTTGAAGAAACGGAAAAAGGGATGGCTGTTAAAAAGCAAAATGCAGCATCATCTTTGATGATGGTCAGACCCAGAATTGAAGATCATCTCATAGATATGGAACTCGACACTGGTGCAGCTGTATCCCTGATATCAATGGAACTGTACAAAACCACATTTGCCCATGTTCAATTGCAAAAAACTGACGTGGTGTTGAAAACATACACAGGAGAAGTGTTGTTACCTGAAGGCATGTTGAAAGTTTGGGTGGAGTTAAATAAGCAGAATATCAGATTGCCATTATATGTTGTGAAAGGAAATTCACCCTCACTCCTTGGCCGTGAGTGGCTAAGAAAAATTAAATTGAACTGGCGTGAAATAAAAACAATAAGAACAGGATCAAAACCAGACGAGACACTTGAAAATGTCTTGAAGTGTCATGTACAAGTTTTCAGTGAAACACTTGGAACATTGAAGGGGTTTAAAACGTCCCTGACATTAAAACCAGGCCAACACCCAAAGTTCTGTCAGGCGCGTGTGGTCCCATACGCATTGAGGCCCAAGGTGGAAGCTGAAATTGATCGATTACTTCAACAGGAAGTGATCTCTCCAGTGCAATTTAGCGACTGGGCGACCCCAATTGTTCCAGTAATTAAAAAGAGTGGTAGTGTGAGAATGTGCGGAGATTTCAAGGTTACCATCAATCCGGCCCTATGTGTTGAACACTACCCAATACCCCGGATTGAGGATCTTTTTGCTTCTCTCTCCGGAGGACATCGGTTCAGCAAGCTGGATCTTTCACAGGCTTATCTCCAGGTGCCCGTATGCGAGGAGTCGCGTAAATATCTCACCATCACGACGCACAAAGGCCTGTTCCGTTTTAACCGATTACCTTTCGGAATAACGTCTGCACCTGCAATTTTTCAGAAAATCATGGACCAAGTGTTGCAGGGACTCCCCAATGTCCATTGCTTTTTGGACGACATCCTTGTGACCGGCAGAGATGACGCTCACCATTTAGAGAACCTGAAAGCAGTTCTCAAGCGATTGGACCAGTTTGGTCTGAGAGTAAAAAGAGAAAAGTGTGAGTTTTTCAAGAGTTCCCTGGAGTATCTTGGACACGTGATTGACTCGAAAGGACTTCATAAGTCACCTGACAAGATTCGCGCCATACTGGACGCTCCTGAGCCAGCCGACACAAGTCAGTTGCGCTCCTTTTTGGGACTCATTAACTACTACGCACGTTTTGTCCCAAACATGTCTACCGTTCTCCATCCATTGAATGCCTTGCTGCATAAGGAGGTGAAGTGGGAGTGGTCAAAAGAATGCAACAATGCCTTTTGTAAAGCAAAAGAACAACTTGCAAGCAAAAGTGTTCTAACCCATTATGATTCCACATTGCCAGTTATCCTTGCCTACGACGCTTCACCATATGGGGTGGGAGCTGTTATTTCCCACAAACTGCCGAGTGGTGAAGAGAAACCCATTGCATTTGCATCAAGAACATTGAGCAAAGCTGAGCAAAACTATGCTCAGATAGAGCGAGAAGCACTGGGAATCATCTTTGGAGTTAGGCGCTTCCACTCTTACCTGTATGGTCGTCACACTTTGTTGACTGATCATCGCCCCCTAACAACCATACTCAGTCCCAGCAAGGCGATTCCCTCCATGGCAGCTGTGAGGCTACAGCGATGGGCACTACTGCTTGCAGCACACAACTACACCATCAAGTACCGGCCTGCTGCTGACCATGGCAATGCTGATGGTTTGTCCCGTTTGCCTTTACCTGAACAACATAAGGACAAACAGGGGACAATTGACACGTTTCTTATCAACCACCTGGACTGTTTGCCGATATGCTGTGCGGATGTGAGGCGAGAAACCCGATCTGACTGTATACTGTCTCAAGTTATGGAGATGGTTTCCACTGGCCGTTTTCCTACCACCAAGACGTCTGACCAGAGTCTTTCGCCGTATTTAGTACGGAGAAATGAACTGACTCTGATGCAAGGCTGTATAATGTGGGGTAACAGAGTGATTGTCCCACCAAAGCTGCGTCACCAGGTGCTGGAGGAGCTGCACACAGGACACCTGGGAATGGTCAAGATGAAAGCCATGGCACGAAGCTATGTATGGTGGCCGGGTCTTGATGCTCAAATTGAAGAAAAGTGCAAAATGTGTGTGTCCTGTCAACGCATCCAGAAAACACCTAGTCTAACACCATTACATCCATGGCCCTGGCCCACAGCTCCGTGGCAGCGAATCCACATTGATTTCGCTGGCCCTTTTGAGGGACGCATGTTCCTGGTCGTGGGGGATGCGCACTCAAAGTGGCCAGAAGTCATGGTGTTGAACTCAACCACATCTGAGAAAACTATTCAGGTACTTAGGGGTCTGTTTAGTCACTATGGTGTGCCTGAAGTGCTCGTGAGTGACAATGGACCACAGTTCACATCGGTGGAATTTGCGAACTTTTTAACATCAAATGGCGTGAAACATGTGCGCTCAGCTCCTTTCCACCCGGCTACAAACGGCTTAGCGGAACGTTTTGTGCAGACTTTCAAAAATTCCCTTAAATCATCGAAGGGGACCTCAACTGTGCAAAAACGTCTTGATGCCTTCCTGCTCCAATACAGGAACACTCTGC
Source organism: Nelusetta ayraudi (assembly GCF_046127955.1). Taxonomy (NCBI): domain Eukaryota; kingdom Metazoa; phylum Chordata; class Actinopteri; order Tetraodontiformes; family Monacanthidae; genus Nelusetta; species Nelusetta ayraudi. The sequence continues at coordinate 4,984,589 of NW_027466068.1, read as the reverse complement.
ACACAACTACTCACAAGACACCTGCGATGCTGTTTCTTCACCGCAAGCTCCGTACTCGCCTAGACCTGTTGAAACCAAGTGTGGCAGCGGTCGTTGAGCAAGCTCAAGATGTTCAGTGTGCTTACAGGGCAGCGCACTCCAAGGCCAGAACATTCAGCGTGGGCGATCCAGTTCTGGTCCGAGATTATCGGAAGGGGGAGGAAAAGTGGACGGCTGGAACAGTGACATCGCAAGCTGGCCCGGTATCCTACCAGGTCAATGTGGGGTCATCACACCTGTGGAGGCGGCATGCAGACCAGATGATGGCATGTCACCCTAACATCATCCAAGCTGCAGCTGACGTGCAAGCGACACCCAGCATGGACAGTTTGCCTGCTCTGCCTGATGCAGGTGGAAAGCCAGAGATACACAACCCAATCAGCGAGTGTCTCACTGCATCAGCGGGTCAGTCAGATTCAACCGGCAGTGTCACTCCAGAAATACCCCAACAGACTGTGAGTCGGTACCCTCGGCGGGACCGTAAACCACCGGATAAACTGACTTTGTGAACAAGTGAATGTTTGGGTTCCTGTGTTAAGTTAGTGAGTGTTGTCTGAAGATAAGGGCACAATAATCCCTTGACACACTCTAGCAATGGGGCAGTCTACCCCCTAGCCTAAGTTAGCTTGCTTTGGTGGTTAACATCTATAAAAAAAAAAGTTAACGTTAAATAATGTACATGGCCAGGTTCAGATGATGGAAATATCGGGTTGATTCAATGATGCCCCGTATTGGCAGCTGTTCGTTTGCCTGCGTTTGAGTAAGAGGGGAGGAGTTGTGATGTATTGGTGTAATTAGTCAGCCATACCAGGGGGGCGGTAAACGCACAACTACGTGCAGGGTTCAGGTACACCCTCTCTCTCTACAACAAGAATAAAGCATGGAGTACGTAACTACATCGGTGTTGGTCGGCTGTCTTTTCATTTAATGTGATTTAGTATATTGATACTAACTTGAGTAATAGGAAGACATTACACACAGCACCACCTGCCGATGAACGGGCACCCGCAACCAGGGTTCTTCCTCCGGCTGCGCTAATGTCCAAGCCCAGTGCACCCGCTTTAAACCCCACCACCACGCGCCAGAAGCTTTTTAAAACATTCAGCAATGAATGCCCATTGCCCACCTCTGGGAATGCGAGCCGAAATGCCAAGAACTGCGGAGGACAGAGTTCTCAGCGTGGACACTGGGGTTGCCGGAGCGGCGGAGTGGAGACAAAGTCAAGTGCGTCCCGTCTCAGTTCATTACGGGACAGCTTTTTTAGTTGCCAAATACGGGACAATCGCGTATTTGAGCACGGAAACGACGCAAAGTCACAAAACACAAATACAAGTTTAAAACGGTACAAAAAGAGGATCGTGGTGCAAACGCAAAAAAACAAAACAAAAAAACAACACGCTGCAGGAGGAGCGATGCAAAGCAAGAAAACGCTGCATAACGCATTCCCTACACCGGAAGTAGAGTTGCTCCACGAGGAGCGCTCCCCTACAGCGAAGAACAGTCCCGACACTTCCAGTGAGAGTCGCCGCCTTCTACAGTTTCAACACCGGGACATCTCGCGGGGGTGGAGGACCTCCACCTGAATGTGGGAGTGGGTGTGTTTCCACAAAATATGTGTCTTCATGGTATTTAGCTTTTTAATGAAAGGACTCTTAAAACACTGAAAAATAAATGCAATATAGCTATTTTATGACTTACTGTAAATGTACAGGTAGGAGACATTTCCTGCTTGGCATTGCTGCCTGTCGCACTTCTTTCGGTGACCACGGGTCAGCTGCAGGGTCATCAACCATGAACTACCATTCATTGACGTTTCGCCCCTTGTGGCGGGACAGTGACAGGGACGTTTGCCTCGTTGATTCTGTGGTTGTTGATGGGGTGAGGTGTTCTTTCCCCAACTCCTGTCCTTGTTTCGTTCTTTCTTTTATACAGTCAGGCAATCTTTGTAGATACGCTACTTTTATTGTATGGCCGCAAGTTATAACAGTGCTCATCAGGTAAAACACCCGGAAGCCAACGTCATCAACTCGCACCAGATGTCTCTGCATATTGCATGGAACTTGGCTGCCATCTAGTGGTTAACTTTCGTAACATCTCCTTTAACATATGGAAAGAAAGCAGTTGAAAATGGACAATAGTGACCGGATGAGAGTTACGTGGCCAGCAACAACAATAGCTGGCTACAGGTTAAACAGAAATGACTAGTTCACTCTCCTAAACAAAAAAAAAAAAAAATGAACAGTCCACATGAACAAAATGGCACAGAAATAAACAAGAGATGACATTCCTTCTTCAGAAAGTTTAAACAACAAAGTCTTTGCGGTACCTCTCAGGAGGTTTTATGTTGGATCTGGTTCTGGTCTGCTTGAGGCCTAAATGTCCAGATTGGGGGACACTTGGCACATCAGTCAACACTGGAGCCCGTTCTAGTTCTGAAGCCCCTTCCCTCCTGTCACCAACTATGTGCTCGAGTCTGCTGTCTGTTTGACTGTTGTCCCAGTCATCTTCCACCAGGGAATACATATATATATATATATATATATATATATATATATATATATATATATATATATATATATATATATATATATATATATATATATATATATATATATACATATACATACATATATATACATACATACATATATATATATATATATATATATATATATATATATATATATATATATATATATATATATATATATATGTATGTATACATACATTTTTTCCTTTTTCTTTTTTCTATATATTTTATGTACAGATGGGGTGTATGGGCTTAAGGTGCTTGGGTGTTTCTCTTTTCGGAAACTATTTCCCCAGCTTTCGAAAACACCCTCTCGCAGGGCACAGAGGATGCTGGTGTTGCCAGGCAGGTACTCATTTGCTAGCTTGTATAGGTTTGGGTATACAGCTTTGTGTGTCATCCAGTACACCAGAGGGTCCTGTGATAACACTGCACCTCCACTATGGCATCAGCAGTAGCATTGCTGGATGCCCTCGCTTCTTCAGCGTCCCGGTCCAACAGCTTCCACAGGTCAATGGCTGAAAATGAAACATTAGATAAAGTTTAGTCCGTACATGAAAAAATACAAATAAAGTCTATTGATCCAAATTCTATAATTTTTGTACCTTGGGACGATGCAGCTGGTTCTGGCTGTGCTCTCGAAGTAGATGGCGGCTCCTCTTCATGCGGTACATTCCGCAACAATGCCGCACACTCAGATTTTAACCGGCGCACAGCTGACTCAGCATTTTCAGGGCTTTTATTTGTTATTGTATGAATAAGTTGAGTAATACGCTTGTAACAAATGACCTTGTTCGGCGGCACGATTTCAAAATGCTCCCAGACTTGAGATCTCTTCCTGGTTGGTTCCGTTGCAGAGCAATAAGAAAGCAAACCGAAAGCAATACGAAAGCTGATCAAATCAATCCAAAAGGTATCGACCAGATAGGCAACGCATTGCGCCGTTTCATCCATTTTAAACTCAACTGAGACCTGCCAGTCTTTCAAAGCCTCGCCCACTGAACCAAACCAGCAAGCTGATTCAGTCTGAATGAAGCAGTGAAGTGGTTCAAACGTCATCAGTCACGTGATTTGAAGCAAGCTCCGGAGCAGTGCTTCAGAAAAAAAACCCTACCGAATTGTGGGGCGTGGTTCGAAGCCCCGTGTCAGAGAGAACATCACTAGTTGTGTCTGAAAGTTCATCTAGTTCCCAGTAGTCAGAGTAGTAGAAAGGTCGCAGTTCTGGAGCTACTGCTTGTGTAGCTGTGGGCCACCCTTTCAATATGTAAGTCTGCAGTGCACAACATAGTGGATCTTTGATTGTGGCAGTTCTAATGGACTCCAGTGTAGCTGTTGAAATATTCGTGTCTGCGAGGTGGTCGACTCGTTGTAGGTCTTCGGTGGTGAGGCCCATGGCATAGATGGTGGCAGGTGTTGCCCATTCTGAAGAAGAGCTGCACCTAGGCCTGTCTCGCTGGCGTCACACTATAGTGTGACTTCTTCCTGCAGGTTGTAGTACTTGAGTACTGGGTGGCATGTGATTAATTGCTTCACAGTGTCAACGGCAGATTCATGTTGTGATAGCCATGTCCACTCCACGTCCTTATCTGTCAGGCGTTGGAGAGGCTCGCACACATCTGAGAGATGAGGAAGAAATTTGGCAAGATAATTTACAAACCCCAGGAATCTCTGTAGCGATTTAACATCAGTGGGTGTTTGCATGTGTTGAAACGCTGCCACCTTCTCTGGGTCAGGGCGAAGGCCCTCTGTGGTGAGAAGATGTCCCATGTATTGGACACTGGATAGTTTTAGTTTCAGCTTCTTTTTATTGAGCTTTAGATTGACCTGCCTGGCCCTCTGCAGCAAGGCAGTCAGGTTTCTGTCATGGTCAGTTAGTGCCTCTTCTGAAGTGTCTCCACAGCCGTAGAGAAGAATGTCGTCTGCAATGACACTTACACCGGTCAGGCCTTGCAACACCTCATGTTGCCTGCGTTGATATTCTTCTGCAGCCGAAAGGCATCCTTAGCCACCCGAATCTGCCAAGCGGGGTCCAAAAGGTGGTCAGATAACTGCTCTCTTCTTCAAGTTTGACTTGCCAGTAGCCATCTTTGGCATCAAGCACGGAGAATACTTTTGCTTTTGCAATGTCTGGGAGTATCTCCTCTATTGTTGGCATCTGGTAGTGTGACCGCCGTAGAGCTTTATTGAGTGCGCTGGGATCAATGCAGGTGTGCAGCTTTCCTGGCTTTTCTATGACAACCATGTTGCTGATCCATTGTGTTGGCTCTGTGACTCTTTTGATGATGCCATTCTTCTCCATGGATCGTATGGCTTCAGTGACTTTGTGTTTGAGCGGAATGGGAATTCGTCGTGGCACCTGATGCACAGGCCTAATGTCGGGGTCCACCTCGAGGTGTAGTTCACCAGGAAGACAGCCAAGGCCTTCAAACACGTTGTTGTATTTTGAGATGATGTCCTCTGTGGTGGTTGTGAAATGCATATCTGTCCCTGTTGTGCTGCGTGAGACCGTTGTAGATGACATATCTGTGTGGTGTATGAAATAGCAAGTTGAGTCTTTTGCATGTTTTTGCAGAAAGCAGAGGCATTTGTGACGTGTGTATAACTTGAAACTTCAGGTCGTGTGTTTGTCCATCATGGTCAGCTTTGAGGTGACACAACCCAGCTAGTTTCACTTGTGACCCATCATACAGTTTAATGGTGGCTTTGCTGGCTGGTATGTCTGGATTACCATCTTGTGTGATGAGCTGGAGATCTCTGAAGCTTATGGCGTTGGTTGTGGCTCCTGTGTCCAATTGACATGTGATTGTATGGCTAGGGTCATATGATACTGGTTCAGTCATGTACGGTGTTACTTTGAGGTTGACAAGCCATTTCTCGTTTCCCTGTTCCATAGCGTTTATGTTTGATAGGAACCACACCTCTTCCATTTCTTCTTCCTCCTCTACTCTGTCTTCTCCAAGAAAGTTCACTCGTGTCTTGCGCTGGGCTTGTTTGCACACTCTTGCAGTGGCAAGTGGTTTTTCTTTCCACAGGCTTTGCAGATGACGCCAAATGCAGGGCATTTCATTCTGTCATGCACTGCTCCACAGTAACGACAGAGGTTATTATTTGGGCGTTTATCTTTGTTTGCATGTCCCATTTGCTCTTTGTAATTATGCTGAGGTGCAAATGAGGGGCGCATCTCTGAGCGTTTGTCATGTGCAAAGTGTACATTCTTCCTGTCCCTCTCCTCCCACCCCACATCCTCCCTCTCTGTTACGGAGAGAGAGGTGAAACTGCTGCTCAGGAGTCAGAACCCCCGGAAGGCGTCTGGCCCGGATTCTGTCTCCCCCTCTGTCTTGAAGCACTGCGCTGAACAGCTCGCCCCGGTGTTTACCAACATCTTCAACACCTCACTGGAGCTGTGTCGTGTCCCAGCATGCTTCAAGGCTTCAACCATCATCCCCGTCCCCAAGAAGGCCAAGGTCACAGGCCTGAATGACTACAGACCCGTTGCCCTGACCTCGGTGGTCATGAAGGTCCTGGAGCGCCTTGTCCTGGCTCACCTGAAGCGCATCACTGATCCTGAGCTGGACCCGTTGCAGTTTGCGTACAGAGCAAATAGATCCACGGAGGACGCCGTGAACATGGCTCTGCACCACACCCTAAACCATCTGGACACTGCCGGCAACTATGCCAGGATCTTGTTTGTCGACTTCAGTTCGGCCTTCAACACCATCCTACCATCCACCCTGGAGCACCAGCTGTCCCTGCTGCAAGTACCTGCCTCCACCTGCAGGTGGATTACGGACTTTCTGACCAACAGGTCTCAGCGTGTGAAGCTAGGGAAGAGCATCTCCAGCTCCAGGTCCACCAGCACCGGTTCCCCACAGGGCTGCGTCCTGTCCCCCCTCCTGTTCTCCCTGTATACCAACACCTGTGTTTCCATCCACCCCTCGGTCAAGCTCCTGAAGTTTGCTGACGACACCACCCTGGTCGGCCTCATCTCCAAGGGGGACGAGTCAGACTACAGGAGGGAGATCGAGCGGCTGCGGAGGTGGTGCAACCACAACAACTTGGAGCTAAATACACGAAAGACAGTGGAGATGGTGGTGGACTTCCGGAGGAGCGCAGCCCCACCCCCTCCCATCATGCTGGAAGGCACCTAGGTGAAGGCCGTAGAGTCCTACAGGTTCCTGGGTATAACCATCTCCCAGGACCTAAAGTGGGAACGTAACATCACGGCCCTCCTGAAAAAGGCCCAGCAGAGGCTGTTCTTCCTTCGGCAGCTGAGGAAATTCAGACTGTCTAGGGATATGATGACCCAGTTCTACACGGCCATCATCGAGTCCATCATCACCCACTCCATCATCACCTGGTTCCCCGCTGCAGCTGCTAAGGATCTTGTCAAGCTGCAGCGGGTGATTCGCTCTACAGAGAGGGTGATTGGCCGTCCCCTGCCCTCCCTAAAGTCCCTGCACGACTCCAGGGCACTGAGGAGGGCGAGGAAGATCATGGCCGACCCCTCCCACCCTGGTCACGGACTCCTCACCTTGCTCCCCTGTGGGAGAAGGATGCGGCTGCTGAAGGCCACTACAACTCGCCATAAACTGAGCTTCTTCCCCTCAGCCGCCAGGCTGCTTAATGACTCTGGCTTCCCCCCCTCTGCCCCTCCAGTGACACCAGCACTCACCACCAGCAGTACATAAATACCTTGCACTAACTAATCCCAACATGCACTTTATCTATATATATATATATTATTATATATATGGTCTTCGTTTACTTCCGCATTGCACTGTGTTGTATGTTTGTTAGTTGATATATATGTGAAAAGAACTGAAATGCACACATGCATTGCCAAAACAAATTCCTACGTGTTTACACAATGGCAAATAAAGAAATCTGAAATCTGAAATCTGAAATCCTGTTCCACACCAGTTATTATCTTATTTTGAATTTGTGCTAGTTCGCTGACTCTAAACATGTCTATTGCTTTGGCAAGTGTGAGTTCTGATTCACGTAACATGAGTGCTTGTGTACTTGCATTTTTAGTCACAAGCACTAATCTGTCACGGATCAATTCATCTCGCAGTGGACCAAATTCACATTTGTCTGCTAGCTTTCTCAGGTTTGCAACATATTGCTCTGTTGACTCATGTTGACTCTGCTGTGCAGTGTTAAATACGTAGCACTCGTAGATTACATTTCTGGAAGGTTCAAAGTGTTTTTGTAGTGCATCCAGATTCTTCTGTGGATTGTCTCTGTCCTCCGCTGACATGTGAAGATGTCTTTGTATTATGTGACATTCTTTGCCCATTACTGTAAGCAGGGTGGCTACTCTTACGTTTGCTTCTTTTTTGTCCAGTTCCGTTGTTATCTCATAGTTTTCCCATTGTGCTCTAAAGAATGTCCAGTTGTTATATACGTCGCCCTTCATGTCCATTGCGTCTGGTACAGGAATCGAAAAAGCCATGGTTCGTCAGGTATTAGCTTAGCAGTTTAGCTCCATTGAAAAAACGTCCAGCCTTTATAGCGCCTTGTTGTTCTGTCTTCAGCCGCGGCGTTAAGTTTCTGCTTCTGACACCATGTTTCGTTCTTTCTTTTATACAGTCATGCAATCTTTGTAGATACGCTACTTTTATTGTATGGCCGCTAGTTATAACCATAGATATATACAGAAGGCTAGATGTCTCACGGCGCAGAATCCAACGTCCACACTGGCCGCCATCTTTCCACAGTCAGGCAGTCACGGTCTGATGTAGTGAATGTGAGGGAACGTGAGTGATCTGAACAAACATTAACACTCTGATCTCGCTGAAAACTTGACGGCTTTGCACACGGTTTGCTTTCTTACAAACGTTCATAACGTAGCAATAATTCTGGATGGTTGAACATGTTGAGAGTGCAGCTTTCTATTAGAAAAAAAACACAATGGTGCTATGGCAGCCTATCTGCACAAGTTAATACGACTGAGACCACTAAGATTTTCATTTCTTCAGTTAAGTTTAGCCAACAGCTATTTCAGGACAAACTAGTATTTTGTTCACATACAATATTTGTGGTGTCGGTTGTAGTTATTCGCTGAGGTGCGTTTCCTATAACGTTGCTGCTGCATGAACGCAGTCTCATCAGTTCATGCAGCAGAGACACGGTGATCAATGAACTAGAGCTGCTGATATCTCATCCCCCACCTGTTTGATTCAGAGTCGAACGGTGACAACCTGAGATTACAGGCCGTCTTTTTTCTTGTTGTGATAAAAGGGATTAGGATTGGTAGGTGTAAATAAAGCAAGCAATTTGACATATGGAGAGACAGAATAGCTTTTTTTCTATATCATTTAACTTAATTCGCAAATGATTTACAATTGGATTGCTTTGCTACAGCATCATGCATTATGGTTTCTACAGGAAATCGGTGACTGAAAAAATGCCGAACTTCTGTGCCGCTTATGGTTGCAGCAATCGTCGCTGTCCACAAACAAAAGCTTGTAGGATCACATTTCATCTGTAAGATATTGTTGGAGCTGTTTGATTAATGTTACGATTTAGTGCTGGTTTGTTTAGTTTAGCGTTTAGCATATATGTTTTTATTAAATATGGGTGTGTGCGTGTTTTTGCTATTTTCACATGAAAGCCTATGGTTATAAATCATTAATAAGTATGCAGTATCATAACTATGCTTATAACCTTTGTAACAAACCAAACCGCTCGAAATTCGGTTGAAAATAGAGCAATTTAGGGCTCTTTAAAAGAACATGCACAATAAGAATACATAGTTTTGAGTGAGAGGGGCGGAGCGAGGTGACTGTGGCAAGATGGCCGCCAGTGCGGACGTTCGATTCCATTGGCCAGCAGCGCGGATAAGACATCTCGCCTTCTGTATATATCTATGGTTAGAACAGTGCTCATCAGGTAAAACACCCGGAAGCCAACGTCATCAACTCGCACTAGATGTCTCTGCATATTGCATGGAACTTGGCTGCCATCTAGTGGTTAACTCTCGTAACACTGTCCATTATGAAACATTTCTTCATCTACTCAAATCTTACAATAAAACTGTCAAACAGGCAAGAATAACCCATTTCTCCAACCTCATCACAAACAATAGCAAAAACCCTTGATTTCTTTTCTCTACCTTCAATCTTTTAACCAATACAAATTTTAATCAGGACGTACAGACACCAACAGATGCCCTCTGTGAGGATTTTGCAGACCACTTTGTAAGTAAAATTGATGTCATTAGGTCCAGTATTTTAATTAATCAAAATCAATTTTTCTACACATCTGGACAACCACTTTTATCTGAGGAAACACTGGAGAGTTTTGCTCTAGTTGATGCAAGGACACTTGGTCGAGTTTTCTCCCAAGTAAAGCCCACAGCCTGCCTTTTAGACCCAATTCCCACGTCACTCTTAAAGTCACTTTATGGGTTCTTTGAGGAGCAGATTTTATACATTGTCAATTGCTCTCTTCAGACGGGTGTTTTCCCTGCTGCCTCTAGAACGGCGGTGGTGAGGCCCCTTTTGAAGAGGAGCAACTTGGATCCAAACATTTTTAATAACTACCGACCTGTATCCAACTTACCATTTTTAAGTAAGATTTTAGAAAAACTGTTTTTTAACCAAGTAAATTACTTTTTAAATACAAACAATATTTTAGAGAATTATCAATCTGGTTTTAGAAAGAACCACAGTCCTGAGACAGCCCTTTAAAGATCGTCAATGATTTCAGGTGTAACGCAGACTCTCAGAAGCTGACAGTCTTGGTGCTACTGGATCAAAGCGCTGCTTTTGATACAGTAGATCACCATATTTTATTAAATAGACTCAGAAACCTGGTGGGCCTGTCAGGTACTGTTTTTAACTGGTTTCGTTCTTATCTCACAGATCAATGTTTCTTTGTAAGTATGGATACGTGCTCCTCCAGAATGCATGAAATTAGATGTGGGGTGCCCCAAGGGTCAATTTTAGGTCCAGTTCTTTTTAATCTGTACATGCTTCCCATGGGGAAGTCATAAGGAAACACGGCATCAGCTTCCACAGCTATGCTGATGATACACAAATGTACATTGCCGTGTCTCCTGATGACACAGCGCCAGTTGATGCCCTTTTAAACTGTATTTTAGATATCAAATCATGGATGGCAGAGAATTTCCTACAGCTTAACCAGGACAAAACTGAGGTTTTAGTTATTGGTCCTGAAGGCCGGAGAGAGGAACTTTTACCAAAACGTTGGGATTTTAAACCCTCGCAATTTGTAAAGAATCTGGGCGTTGTTTTTGATTCTGAGCTCACCTTTGTTCCACATATAAAAAATATTACAAAGATAGGTTTTTATCATCTAAAGAAAATAGCCATAATCCGCCCGTTCCTCTCTCAGGCCAACACGGAGGTGCTAATGCATGCTTTTATTTCTTGTAGACTAGATTATTGCAATGCCCTGCTCTCTGGTCTTCCCAAAAAGAGTGTTTACAGTCTACAAATACTACAAAACTCAGTCGCACGTGTGCTGACTAGGACCAGAGGAAGGGAACACATTACACCGCTTTTAAAGTCGCTGCTTTGGCTCCCGTCCGCTTCAGGATTGATTTTAAGGTTCTCTTATTAGTTTTTAAATGTCTCAACGGTCTTGGCCCATCTTATCTAACTGACCTGCTTTCATCATATCCTAGGTCTTCTGGCACTGGCCTGTTAACTGTTCCCCGAGTCAAAAAAAAAAACCCATGGTGAGGCTGCTTTCAGCCATTACGGCCCTACTCGGTGGAACAGCCTGCCAGAGAGCCTCAGGGCCGCAGAGACTGTTGATATTTTTAAGGGGAGGCTCAAGACGTACCTTTTTAACCTGCCGTTTAACTGACTTCTTTTACTCTTCTCTCTCTTACTCCACTAATTTTATGCCGTTTTACTATTTTTATGCCTTTTATTACCTTCAATTGATTTTTATACTTTTATAATGGTTACCCATTTTTATGCCACTGTTTCACACTTTATTTTTATGTATTTGGTTTATTTCTCATTATGATTATTCTCCCTTTTATACTTTTAGTGCCAGTGTTTCCTCATGGGGGGCCCTTCACGGTGGGAGCTACGCCTGGTCTGCCCATAGGGGCGCTGCAGGCCATGGTGCCCCCTTGTGTGGACGGCTCCCCATAGTGGCCTTTCCTCATCAGATTCTTCAGTGCCAGACCGTGTTATCTAATGTCTGTGTGAATATGGGGGTGGGCGTTTGTCTGTGTGCGTTGGTGGGGAGGGGTGGGTCCGTATGGGGTGGGGGGAGGGGCAGTGGAGCTTTTTATTTTTTCTCATTGTTATTATTATGATTGTTGTTCTTCTTATTATTATTATTATTACCTTTCTTTGTTTTGTTTTGTTTTATTTTGTTAAGCACTGTGGGTTGCACATGTTGTGTATGAGCAGTGCTATATAAATAAAGTTTATTGTTATTATTATTATTATAGAAACATGAAGACACATCAAAGAGTAACATGAGGTTGTTGTTGTGACACTGGACGGTAGAGAGTCTGAATCCCCGTCCCAGGCGCAAATCCTCATGGAGGCTTCTGAGGAGGTCAAAGATGGCCAATCCGTCAATCCCAGCTCCATAACCGGGGTCTATGGAATGAAGCCGCGAGCATTGCGCACTGATCCAGGAGAGCTTTCACCTGGCTTGATGGATCCGTGTCTTCTCATCCTGGATGGCTTTTAGTGCGACCCATGAAGCCTGGACACACGTGTTGTGGATTGGTTGAACGCTGAAGGCTTAGTGACTCATCTTGGATGACGCAATCCTACTTTTGTGCAAGGGGGCCCAGACAGCAACATCATCAAGAGCCAGTAATGGACTCCGCAGTGCAGCACTCGTTCGCTCGCCCTCCCTCTCCCATTTTATTCTGTAGTGCCAGATTCTGAAGTCGATTTCACTTTGATTTTCAGAGTGATGACACCCTGGAAAAACTCATCCATCATTTATTTTGTATTCAGGTTGGAGTATTGCAGGTTGTCAAAGCTCAGCTATGATTGGCTGCTCTCAGCTCTGAAGTCCAACCCCTCCCACCTCAGAGAGCTGCACCTGAGTTGGAACCAGCTGCAGGATTCATCAGTGAAGGAACTGAGTGGTTTTCTGCAGAGTCCAGACTGTAAACTGTAAACTCTGAGGTCAGTACTGGTTTGGAACCAGTGGATGATGGTTTCAGCACCAAACACAGTTCATCACACATGTTGAATAAACATTGAACTGAAGGTTGATTCATCTCAAAATGACATCCAGAATATGAAAACTTCATTCTGTTCATGTTTGAAGTAAAAAAAAAAAAAAGAAAAAGGAAAAGGAAAAACAGGTCATCAGTTGTCATGTGACCAAACATCATTTCAACACACATTCGTTTTGGACAGAGGATTTAATTTCAAGGTGACATTTTCTGTCGTGTCAGATTCTGAAGTCGACGTTTCACTTTAATTTTCAGAGTGATGACACCCAGTAAAAACGCTCCATCATTATAAACTCTCCATCATTTATTCTCTATTCAGGTTGATTGACTGCAGTTTGTCAGAGGTCAGCTGTGATTGGCTGCTCTCAGCTCTGAAGTCCAACCCCTCCCACCTCAGAGAGCTGGACCTGAATATGAACCCCCTGAAGGAGTCATCAGTGAAGCCACTGATGGATCTTGTCTACAGCAGTGACCATCAACTGGAGAGTGTGAGGTTAGTACTGGTTTGGAACCAGTGGATGATGGTTCCAGCACCAAAGCCAGTTGATCCCACAGCAGAGGTCCAGTGTTCCCAGTCACAGTGTGACAGGAGGATGGTGACGTCCAGCTGCTCCGCATTCATCCAACATCTGCTGCCAAACTGCTTCTTCTCTCAGTTCACCACCCAATTATTGATCAGTTCATCTTCATCAGGCCTCAGTATCAGTCCAACACTCCATGGTCACATGACCTTCTGATGTTCCACACTAGACATGTGACTGAGAGTCTGCTTCTTCTCACCAGTCACTCCATCATCTCCATCAACAGTCAACGTCTCTGTGATGATGCGTTCAAGGACCGTGAGTCCTGACTCCTGCTGTCTCTTCTTATCTTTGCAGGTGGTGGTGAGGATGAGGAGAGTGAAGAGGAGAGCTCCATCTACTGGTGGCTGACAGAACTACAACCAGTGGAGCCAAACAGCAAGCTGCACGCACCAACACTGTGTGGGTGTGTCACGACCTTTGACCCCAGTGCAGCCTGGTGGCTGGCGGACTGCTTCTCCCTACAAGCTGCTGTGGTTACTGGGAGAGACGTCCCAGAAGCCACTGGTGGAGCTGAATCCTCAGTGGAAGAAGCAGGACTTGGAGCAGCTGCTCAGTGAAGGCAGCAGCAACACAACCACTGCTTCTGCTCTCATCATCCACGGCTGGAACATCTCAGCATGAAGGTTCCACACATCAACAACACACTGCTCTGCTCTCACTTCAGACTTCTATAACATCTTCATTTTGGAGGTGAAAAATACTTTTCAAGAGACTTTATTTCTGCTTCATGATCTTAAATAAGGAAATCATGTGGAAAAGATAAAGTGATTCACAACACCTGTGATGGGAACTCAAATCATAATTGAATTATAAGTAAGACAAAAGAAGTTTCCCTCAAAATAATTCATGGTTTTGATGCTTGCCAGATGTTTGTGTGGAGATTTCAGAAGGACGTCAATGAATCAGAAGGAAACCAGATCATTTATTTTATGTGATTATGTTATATCATCCTAACTTTGTTACGAGCTCAAACATTATATTTCAATGATTCAATATTCTGACAATAAAAGCCATCACAACCTGTGTGACCTTGAACCTCAACTGACGTTTAATTTCTGCTGCTTTAACACTTGGATTATATATCTCCTGAAGTCCTACCATGGGGATTCTCCATATCTGAATAACTTGTGTACTCAAACCTTCTGTAGGCCATACCCACTTCTCCACTCAGTCTCAACATAAACCACATGAATCAATGAAAATAAATCTCACTTTTACAAACAAATCCAATTCAGTTCAAATATAATTTAAATTAAATAAATGATACATTATAATTAATCACCAACAGATAAATCAATGCAATATATGAGGTGGTTTGCCCTCTCTGGGTCGGTGGGGAGGCCCTGCATCTCGGGGTCTTGTTTGGGACGCCTCCCTGGGGAGGTGTTCCAGGCATGTCCCACCAGGAGGAGACCCTGCTGGAGGGACCAGGTCTCTGGGCTGGACTGGTAAGCCTTGGGGTCCCACTGGAGGAGCTGGAGGAGGTGACTGGGTCCAGGGAAGTCTGGGGGTCTCTGCTGAGGCTGCTGCCCCCGAGACCTGACTCCAGATACGGCAGTAGAAGATGGATGGATGGATGGATGGATGGATGGATGGTTGCCAGGTGATAGAACATTTCATAAAAACAGACTCTGCATTATAACTTCTATTCCACTCTAAATAACCCACTCCAATATAACTGCACTCGTCCTTCTCTCACATTACATTGGATCACAATGACCAAACAACACAACAAAGACAATGATCCAACTGTACTGCCACTTCCAGACTCAGTGTAGGTCTGTAGGCCTCTTGGACCTTCATGTGAACCACTGCGTGTTGACTGGAGGTGAAACATGGCTGACTGCTGTCCTCCTACCTGGACAATGCAATCTCACTTTCAATCTCACAGCCACTAAAAAACCTGATTGTGATTGAGAGGTCCTCAGCAGCCAATCACTGTTGGGAGTCCAGCCTTCAAACACTCCTCCTGAATCCACAGTCACATCTGTGAGCATCTGGAACTTTGGCCCTGATCCTCCACACCACACAACTTGGGATGACAGCGCCACCTACCTGGATCCTTTCAGCAGCCAGTCCATGCTCTGACCCGTTTCCACTGTGGCCTGTTGTGTCATCTGGACCGGAGTCTGGATCATCAGTGTCCAGGTTCATGGAATCTGTCAGAGTGCCGCCGTCCTGTCATGTAATGATAGAGAATCACTCTATTTATACTAATGTGCAGAATCACGAGAGTGTCATTTCTTCACTGCTGTCAGCAACAAGCATTTGGTGTCACACTGGTGTACAACACTTGTGGGCTAATTAATAAGAAATTACATATTTATGAATCACCCGCAATGCCCAGATTGTTGCTGCTTATCTGCTGATATGAGCCGTCAACTGTTGCAATATAGAACCACGGGCAGGAAATTACAATTAGTGTAGAGTGTATTATAATTTAAAAGTTTACTAACGGTAGTTCTTTAAAGAATTTAGCAGGGATGGAACAGGCTAACGTGACGACGTCACTTGTAAAACGGAAGGAGCTCAACCTGCTGTCACGGTGAAAACTCCGTGTTACGTCCCATCTAGGGGGACCGAGACGCAACATGTGGGACACCTTCCCCCACTCCCAAGGCTCATTAATTTTTCACTGCAGTTGGCGGTTTTCAACAAAAACATTTATGAATCAGTAAATGAAATAAACAAAACAACTTAACCAGTGGGCAGCAAAGGCTTCAGGGTGGGCCCAGGCCAAAATAATAAACCAAACTCCAACTAGCTCGCCTTAAGAACTAACTAAAGAAAGAAAGAGAAGCCAAATACAGAAAGGCTAACCTCCCTACATACTTAATAAACAGGAGAAAAGAGGGGACAAAGAAAATTGCAGCCCACCCCTTTTTTTTATTAACCTCTTTCAATGAACTCCAAAACATACATGGTCAAAATCCATATTATTATTATGTTGTTTTTTTTAATGCTCATACAAAACAAAAAAAGTGTAGTGAGAGTCGTCTGAATTGGGTTCAGTGAGGGTCACATTCACTTGTAGCGCATTATTTCCAGCAGCAAGCTTCTCCTGTTACGACTTTTCAGTTCACTAACTCACTCAACCGTGATTGGTGGAGTGACGAGCACACAGCACGTGAAGTCTACGATGAGCTTCCTCCCACGGAAGTACCATAGAAAGACACGGATTAAATAGTATGGCTTGTCCACCAGAAGGCTGTATTATGGTGTACGTAATATAAAACTTTGGCCCAGTTCTGCTTGTATTGCATTGTATTGGTTGGTGTTCCTGAAGTTTAATTTTTCGTCCCTTTTTATTTTTTACATCCATGTTTGTGATGAAATAGTATTGTGAATCGCGAGCTCGCATTGCATGCTGGGAAACAGCGTCACTCAAGGAAGTTTTGGCTTCGCTGACACGGTCCTGAAGGGAGTGGGTTTTAGTGCACTGGAACGGGATGAATGTGTTCAATCAAGCAGTACAAACCTGATTAATTGTCTTAATACTTGACTTGGAATGGCCATATTGTTTAGGATTAGAATTAGATGACAACTTCTTTACAATATTTGCAACTATTCAATTTGACCAGCAGGTGTCAGTAGAAGACGAAATTTCATGTTGACTATTTCCTAATGGAAGTGCTCTCTTTACGTTGGATTTTTCTCAGAATTATTTGAAGTGTAGGCCTGTATCTGCACACAATTTGGAATTCGTCCCAGCGCCCTGAGCTGTAAATTTGGACGGTGTAAAAGGAA